>NW_027507329.1:0-50072 GCF_052324685.1 Brachyhypopomus gauderio | reverse complement strand
TGCAACTTTTGAAGAATGAACTGAAAACTCATATTTTGTTCTAAACAGTGTTTGGATGTGATAACAAGCTGTTTTATCATGTTTGTAAGGTTACACATGCATTTCCTAACAAGTAGGTAAGGCTTGCATTAAGGCGTTCAAAACAGCGTTTGCTGGCGCTGTAAGCGCTCTAAACAGTGTTTCTGAGCATAACTTGTGGCAAAAGTGCAACTTTTGAGGAATGAAAAGAAAACTCATATTTTGAATGAAAACAGTGTTTGGATGTGATAACAAGCTGTTTTATCATGTTTGTAATGTTACACATCCATTTTCTAACAAGTAGTAAGTCTTGCATTAAGGCGTTCAAAACAGCGTTTGCTGGCGCTGTAAGCGCTCTAAACAGTGTTTCTGAGCATAACTTGGAGCAAAAGTGCAACTTTTGAAGAATGAACTGAAAACTCATATTTTGTTCTAAAACAGTGTTTGGATGTGATAACAAGCTGTTTTATCATGTTTGTAAGGTTACACATGCATTCCTAACAAGTAGGTAAGGCTTGCATTAAGGCGTTCAAAAACAGCGTTTGCTGGCGTTGTAAGAGCTCTAAACAGTGTTTCTGAGCATAACTTGGAGCAAAAGTGCAACTTTTGAAGAATGAACTGAAAACTCATATTTTGTTCTAAAACAGTGTTTGGATGTGATAACAAGCTGTTTTATCATGTTTGTAAGGTTACACATGCATTTCCTAACAAGTAGGTAAGGCTTGCATTAAGGCGTTCAAAACAGCGTTTGCTGGCGCTGTAAGCGCTCTAAACAGTGTTTCTGAGCATAACTTGGAGCAAAAGTGCAACTTTTGAAGAATGAACTGAAACTCATATTTTGTTCTAAAACAGTGTTTGGATGTGATAACAAGCTGTTTTTATCATGTTTGTAATGTTACACATGCATTTCCAAACAAGTAGTAAGTCTTGTATTAAGGCGTTCAAAACAGCGTTTGCTGGCGCTGTAAGCGCTCTAAACAGTGTTTCCTGAGCATAACTTGTGGCAAAAGTGCAACTTTTGAGGAATGAAAAGAAAACTCATATTTTGAATGAAAACAGTGTTTGGATGTGATAACAAGCTGTTTTATCATGTTTGTAATGTTACACATCCATTTTCTAACAAGTAGTAAGTCTTGCATTAAGGCGTTCAAAACAGTGTTTGCTGGCGCTGTAAGCGCTCTAAACAGTGTTTCTGAGCATAACTTGGAGCAAAAGTGCAACTTTTGAAGAATGAACTGAAAACTCATATTTTGTTCTAAAACAGTGTTTGGATGTGATAACAAGCTGTTTTATCATGTTTGTAATGTTACACATCCATTTTCTAACAAGTAGTAAGTCTTGCATTAAGGCGTTCAAAACAGCGTTTGCTGGCGCTGTAAGCGCTCTAAACAGTGTTCTGAGCATAACTTGGAGCAAAAGTGCAACTTTTGAAGAATGAACTGAAAACTCATATTTTGTTCTAAAACAGTGTTTGGATGTGATAACAAGCTGTTTATCATGTTTGTAATGTTACACATCCATTTTCTAACAAGTAGTAAGTCTTGCATTAAGGCGTTCAAAACAGCGTTTGCTGGCGCTGTAAGCGCTCTAAACAGTGTTTCTGAGCATAACTTGGAGGCAAAAGTGCAACTTTTGAAGAATGAACTGAAAACTCATATTTTGATCTAAAACAGTGTTTTGGATGTGATAACAAGCTGTTTTTATCATGTTTGTAAGGGTTACCCATGCATTTCCTAACAAGTAGGTAAGGCTTGCATTAAGGCGTTCAAAACAGCGTTTGCTGGCGTTGTAAGAGCTCTAAACAGTGTTTCTGAGCATAACTTGTGGCAAAAGTGCAACTTTTGAAGAATGAAAAGAAAACTCATATTTTGAATGAAAACAGTGTTAGGATGTGATAACAAGCTGTTTTATCATGTTTGTAATGTTACACATCCATTTTCTAACAAGTAGTAAGTCTTGCATTAAGGCGTTCAAAACAGCGTTTGCTGGCGCTGTAAGCGCTCTAAACAGTGTTTCTGAGCATAACTTGGAGCAAAAGTGCAACTTTTGAAGAATGAACTGAAAACTCATATTTTGTTCTAAAACAGTGTTTGGATGTGATAACAAGCTGTTTTATCATGTTTGTAATGTTACACATGCATTTCCAAACAAGTAGTAAGTCTTGTATTAAGGCGTTCAAAACAGCGTTTGCTGGCGCTGTAAGCGCTCTAAACAGTGTTTCTGAGCATAACTTGTGGCAAAAGTGCAACTTTTGAGGAATGAAAAGAAAACTCATATTTTGAATGAAAACAGTGTTTGGATGTGATAACAAGCTGTTTTATCATGTGTGTAATGTTACACATCCATTTTCTAACAAGTAGTAAGTCTTGCATTAAGGCGTTCAAAACAGCGTTTGCTGGCGCTGTAAGCGCTCTAAACAGTGTTTTCTGAGCATAACTTGGAGCAAAAGTGCAACTTTTGAAGAATGAACTGAAAACTCATATTTTGTTCTAAAACAGTGTTTGGATGTGATAACAAGCTGTTTTATCATGTTTGTAAGGTTACACATGCATTTCCTAACAAGTAGGTAAGGCTTGCATTAAGGCGTTCAAAACAGCGTTTGCTGGCGTTGTAAGAGCTCTAAACAGTGTTTTCTGAGCATAACTTGGAGCAAAAGTGCAACTTTTGAAGAATGAACTGAAAACTCATATTTTTGTTCTAAAACAGTGTTTGGATGTGATAACAAGCTGTTTTATCATGTTTGTAAGGTTACACATGCATTTCCTAACAAGTAGGTAAGGCTTGCATTAAGGCGTTCAAAACAGCGTTTGCTGGCGCTGTAAGCGCTCTAAACAGTGTTTCTGAGCATAACTTGGAGCAAAAGTGCAACTTTTGAAGAATGAACTGAAAACTCATATTTTGTTCTAAAACAGTGTTTGGATGTGATAACAAGCTGTTTTATCATGTTTGTAATGTTACACATGCATTTCCAAACAAGTAGTAAGTCTTGTATTAAGGCGTTCAAAACAGCGTTTGCTGGCGCTGTAAGCGCTCTAAACAGTGTTTCTGAGCATAACTTGTGGCAAAAGTGCAACTTTTGAGGAATGAAAAGAAAACTCATATTTTGAATGAAAACAGTGTTTGGATGTGATAACAAGCTGTTTTATCATGTTTTGTAATGTTACACATCCATTTTCTAACAAGTAGTAAGTCTTGCATTAAGGCGTTCAAAACAGCGTTTGCTGGCGCTGTAAGCGCTCTAAACAGTGTTTCTGAGCATAACTTGGAGCAAAAGTGCAACTTTTGAAGAATGAACTGAAAACTCATATTTTGTTCTAAAACAGTGTTTGGATGTGATAACAAGCTGTTTTATCATGTTTGTAATGTTACACATCCATTTTCTAACAAGTAGTAAGTCTTGCATTAAGGCGTTCAAAACAGCGTTTGCTGGCGCTGTAAGCGCTCTAAACAGTGTTTCTGAGCATAACTTGGAGCAAAAGTGCAACTTTGAAGAATGAACTGAAAACTCATATTTTGTTCTAAAACAGTGTTTGGATGTGATAACAAGCTGTTTTAACATGTTTGTAAGGTTACACATGCATTTCCTAACAAGTAGGTAAGGCTTGCATTAAGGCGTTCAAAACAGCGTTTGCTGGCGTTGTAAGAGCTCTAAACAGTGTTTCTGAGCATAACTTGTGGCAAAAGTGCAACTTTTGAAGAATGAAATAGAAAACTCATATTTTGAATGAAAACAGTGTTTGGATGTGATAACAAGCTGTTTTATCATGTTTGTAATGTTACACATCCATTTTCTAACAAGTAGTAAGTCTTGCATTAAGGCGTTCAAAACAGCGTTTGCTGCGCTGTAAGCGCTCTAAACAGTGTTTCTGAGCATAACTTGGAGCAAAAGTGCAACTTTTGAAGAATGAACTGAAAACTCATATTTTGTTCTAAAACAGTGTTTGGGATGTGATAACAAGCTGTTTTATCATGGTTGTTAATGTTACACATGCATTTCCAAACAAGTAGTAAGTCTTGTATTAAGGCGTTTCAAAACAGCGGTTTGCTGGCGCTGTAAGCGCTCTAAACAGTGTTTCTGAGCATAACTTGTGGCAAAAGTGCAACTTTTGAATGAAAGAAAAACTCATATTTTTGAATGAAAACAGTGTTTGGATGTGATAACAAGCTGTTTTATCATGTTTGTAATGTTACACATCCATTTTCTAACAAGTAGTAAGTCTTGCATTAAGGCGTTCAAAACAGCGTTTGCTGGCGCTGTAAGCGCTCTAAACAGTGTTTCTGAGCATAACTTGGAGCAAAAGTGCAACTTTTGAAGAATGAACTGAAAACTCATATTTTGTTCTAAAACAGTGTTTGGATGTGATAACAAGCTGTTTTATCATGTTTGTAAGGTTACACATCCATTTTCTAACAAGTAGTAAGTCTTGCATTAAGGCGTTCAAAACAGCGTTTGCTGGCGCTGTAAGCGCTCTAAACAGTGTTTCTGAGCATAACTTGGAGCAAAAGTGCAACTTTTGAAGAATGAACTGAAAACTCATATTTTGTTCTAAAACAGTGTTTGGGTGTGATAACAAGCTGTTTTATCATGTTTGTAATGTTACACATCCATTTTCTAACAAGTAGTAAGTCTTGCATTAAGGCGTTCAAAACAGCGTTTGCTGGCGCTGTAAGCGCTCTAAACAGTGTTTCTGAGCATAACTTGGAGCAAAAGTGCAACTTTTGAAGAATGAACTGAAAACTCATATTTTGTTCTAAAACAGTGTTTGGATGTGATAACAAGCTGTTTTATCATGTTTGTAAGGTTACACATGCATTTCCTAACAAGTAGGTAAGGCTTGCATTAAGGCGTTCAAAACAGCGTTTGCTGGCGTTGTAAGAGCTCTAAACAGTGTTTCTGAGCATAACTTGCAGCAAAAGTGCAACTTTTGAAGAATGAACTGAAAACTCATATTTTGTTCTAAAACAGTGTTTGGATGTGATAACAAGCTGTTTTATCATGTTTGTAAGGTTACACATGCATTTCCTAACAAGTAAGTAAGGCTTGCATTAAGGCGTTCAAAACAGCGTTTGCTGGCGTTGTAAGAGCTCTAAACAGTGTTTCTGAGCATAACTTGTGGCAAAAGTGCAACTTTTGAAGAATGAAAAGAAAACTCATATTTTGAATGAAAACAGTGTTTGGATGTGATAACAAGCTGTTTTATCATGTTTGTAATGTTACACATCCATTTTCTAACAAGTAGTAAGTCTTGCATTAAGGCGTTCAAAACAGCGTTTGCTGGCGCTGTAAGCGCTCTAAACAGTGTTTCTGAGCATAACTTGGAGCAAAAGTGCAACTTTTGAAGAATGAACTGAAAACTCATATTTTGTTCTAAAACAGTGTTTGGATGTGATAACAAGCTGTTTTATCATGTTTGTAATGTTACACATCCATTTTCTAACAAGTAGTAAGTCTTGCATTAAGGCGTTCAAAACAGCGTTTGCTGGCGCTGTAAGCGCTCTAAACAGTGTTTCTGAGCATAACGGAGCAAAAGTGCAACTTTTGAAGAATGAACTGAAAACTCATATTTTGTTCTAAAACAGTGTTTGGATGTGATAACAAGCTGTTTTAACATGTTTGTAAGGTTACACATGCATTTCCTAACAAGTAGGTAAGGCTTGCATTAAGGCGTTCAAAACAGCGTTTGCTGGCGTTGTAAGAGCTCTAAACAGTGTTTCTGAGCATAACTTGTGGCAAAAGTGCAACTTTTGAAGAATGAAAAGAAAACTCATATTTTGAATGAAAACAGTGTTTGGATGTGATAACAAGCTGTTTTATCATGTTTGTAATGTTACACATCCATTTTCTAACAAGTAGTAAGTCTTGCATTAAGGCGTTCAAAACAGCGTTTGCTGGCGCTGTAAGCGCTCTAAACAGTGTTTCTGAGCATAACTTGGAGCAAAAGTGCAACTTTTGAAGAATGAACTGAAAACTCATATTTTGTTCTAAAACAGTGTTTGGATGTGATAACAAGCTGTTTTATCATGTTTGTAATGTTACACATGCATTTCCAAACAAGTAGTAAGTCTTGTATTAAGGCGTTCAAAACAGCGTTTGCTGGCGCTGTAAGCGCTCTAAACAGTGTTTCTGAGCATAACTTGTGGCAAAAGTGCAACTTTTGAGGAATGAAAAGAAAACTCATATTTTGAATGAAAACAGTGTTTGGATGTGATAACAAGCTGTTTTATCATGTTTGTAATGTTACACATCCATTTTCTAACAAGTAGTAAGTCTTGCATTAAGGCGTTCAAAACAGCGTTTGCTGGCGCTGTAAGCGCTCTAAACAGTGTTTCTGAGCATAACTTGGAGCAAAAGTGCAACTTTTGAAGAATGAACTGAAAACTCATATTTTGTTCTAAAACAGTGTTTGGATGTGATAACAAGCTGTTTTATCATGTTTGTAATGTTACACATCCATTTTCTAACAAGTAGTAAGTCTTGCATTAAGGCGTTCAAAACAGCGTTTGCTGGCGCTGTAAGCGCTCTAAACAGTGTTTCTGAGCATAACTTGGAGCAAAAGTGCAACTTTTGAAGAATGAACTGAAAACTCATATTTTGTTCTAAAACAGTGTTTGGGTGTGATAACAAGCTGTTTTATCATGTTTGTAATGTTACACATCCATTTTCTAACAAGTAGTAAGTCTTGCATTAAGGCGTTCAAAACAGCGTTTGCTGGCGCTGTAAGCGCTCTAAACAGTGTTTCTGAGCATAACTTGGAGCAAAAGTGCAACTTTTGAAGAATGAACTGAAAACTCATATTTTGTTCTAAAACAGTGTTTGGATGTGATAACAAGCTGTTTTATCATGTTTGTAAGGTTACACATGCATTTCCTAACAAGTAGGTAAGGCTTGCATTAAGGCGTTCAAAACAGCGTTTGCTGGCGTTGTAAGAGCTCTAAACAGTGTTTCTGAGCATAACTTGCAGCAAAAGTGCAACTTTTGAAGAATGAACTGAAAACTCATATTTTGTTCTAAAACAGTGTTTGGATGTGATAACAAGCTGTTTTATCATGTTTGTAAGGTTACACATGCATTTCCTAACAAGTAAGTAAGGCTTGCATTAAGGCGTTCAAAACAGCGTTTGCTGGCGTTGTAAGAGCTCTAAACAGTGTTTCTGAGCATAACTTGTGGCAAAAGTGCAACTTTTGAAGAATGAAAAGAAAACTCATATTTTGAATGAAAACAGTGTTTGGATGTGATAACAAGCTGTTTTATCATGTTTGTAATGTTACACATCCATTTTCTAACAAGTAGTAAGTCTTGCATTAAGGCGTTCAAAACAGCGTTTGCTGGCGCTGTAAGCGCTCTAAACAGTGTTTCTGAGCATAACTTGGAGCAAAAGTGCAACTTTTGAAGAATGAACTGAAAACTCATATTTTGTTCTAAAACAGTGTTTGGATGTGATAACAAGCTGTTTTATCATGTTTGTAAGGTTACCCATGCATTTCCTAACAAGTAGGTAAGGCTTGCATTAAGGCGTTCAAAACAGCGTTTGCTGGCGTTGTAAGAGCTCTAAACAGTGTTTCTGAGCATAACTTGTGGCAAAAGTGCAACTTTTGAAGAATGAAAAGAAAACTCATATTTTGAATGAAAACAGTGTTTGGATGTGATAACAAGCTGTTTTATCATGTTTGTAATGTTACACATCCATTTTCTAACAAGTAGTAAGTCTTGCATTAAGGCGTTCAAAACAGCGTTTGCTGGCGCTGTAAGCGCTCTAAACAGTGTTTCTGAGCATAACTTGGAGCAAAAGTGCAACTTTTGAAGAATGAACTGAAAACTCATATTTTGTTCTAAAACAGTGTTTGGATGTGATAACAAGCTGTTTTATCATGTTTGTAATGTTACACATGCATTTCCAAACAAGTAGTAAGTCTTGTATTAAGGCGTTCAAAACAGCGTTTGCTGGCGCTGTAAGCGCTCTAAACAGTGTTTCTGAGCATAACTTGTGGCAAAAGTGCAACTTTTGAGGAATGAAAAGAAAACTCATATTTTGAATGAAAACAGTGTTTGGATGTGATAACAAGCTGTTTTATCATGTTTGTAATGTTACACATCCATTTTCTAACAAGTAGTAAGTCTTGCATTAAGGCGTTCAAAACAGCGTTTGCTGGCGCTGTAAGCGCTCTAAACAGTGTTTCTGAGCATAACTTGGAGCAAAAGTGCAACTTTTGAAGAATGAACTGAAAACTCATATTTTGTTCTAAAACAGTGTTTGGATGTGATAACAAGCTGTTTTATCATGTTTGTAAGGTTACACATGCATTTCCTAACAAGTAGGTAAGGCTTGCATTAAGGCGTTCAAAACAGCGTTTGCTGGCGTTGTAAGAGCTCTAAACAGTGTTTCTGAGCATAACTTGGAGCAAAAGTGCAACTTTTGAAGAATGAACTGAAAACTCATATTTTGTTCTAAAACAGTGTTTGGATGTGATAACAAGCTGTTTTATCATGTTTGTAAGGTTACACATGCATTTCCTAACAAGTAGGTAAGGCTTGCATTAAGGCGTTCAAAACAGCGTTTGCTGGCGCTGTAAGCGCTCTAAACAGTGTTTCTGAGCATAACTTGGAGCAAAAGTGCAACTTTTTGAAGAATGAACTGAAAACTCATATTTTGTTCTAAAACAGTGTTTGGATGTGATAACAAGCTGTTTTATCATGTTTGTAATGTTACACATGCATTTCCAAACAAGTAGTAAGTCTTGTATTAAGGCGTTCAAAACAGCGTTTGCTGGCGCTGTAAGCGCTCTAAACAGTGTTTCTGAGCATAACTTGTGGCAAAAGTGCAACTTTTGAGGAATGAAAAGAAAACTCATATTTTGAATGAAAACAGTGTTTGGATGTGATAACAAGCTGTTTTATCATGTTTGTAATGTTACACATCCATTTTCTAACAAGTAGTAAGTCTTGCATTAAGGCGTTCAAAACAGCGTTTGCTGGCGCTGTAAGCGCTCTAAACAGTGTTTCTGAGCATAACTTGGAGCAAAAGTGCAACTTTTGAAGAATGAACTGAAAACTCATATTTTGTTCTAAAACAGTGTTTGGATGTGATAACAAGCTGTTTTAACATGTTTGTAAGGTTACACATGCATTTCCTAACAAGTAGGTAAGGCTTGCATTAAGGCGTTCAAAACAGCGTTTGCTGGCGTTGTAAGAGCTCTAAACAGTGTTTCTGAGCATAACTTGTGGCAAAAGTGCAACTTTTGAAGAATGAAAAGAAAACTCATATTTTGAATGAAAACAGTGTTTGGATGTGATAACAAGCTGTTTTATCATGTTTGTAATGTTACACATCCATTTTCTAACAAGTAGTAAGTCTTGCATTAAGGCGTTCAAAACAGCGTTTGCTGGCGCTGTAAGCGCTCTAAACAGTGTTTCTGAGCATAACTTGGAGCAAAAGTGCAACTTTTGAAGAATGAACTGAAAACTCATATTTTGTTCTAAAACAGTGTTTGGATGTGATAACAAGCTGTTTTATCATGTTTGTAATGTTACACATGCATTTCCAAACAAGTAGTAAGTCTTGTATTAAGGCGTTCAAAACAGCGTTTGCTGGCGCTGTAAGCGCTCTAAACAGTGTTTCTGAGCATAACTTGGAGCAAAAGTGCAACTTTTGAAGAATGAACTGAAAACTCATATTTTGTTCTAAAACAGTGTTTGGATGTGATAACAAGCTGTTTTATCATGTTTGTAAGGTTACACATGCATTTCCTAACAAGTAGGTAAGGCTTGCATTAAGGCGTTCAAAACAGCGTTTGCTGGCGTTGTAAGAGCTCTAAACAGTGTTTCTGAGCATAACTTGGAGCAAAAGTGCAACTTTTGAAGAATGAACTGAAAACTCATATTTTGTTCTAAAACAGTGTTTGGATGTGATAACAAGCTGTTTTATCATGTTTGTAAGGTTACACATGCATTTCCTAACAAGTAGGTAAGGCTTGCATTAAGGCGTTCAAAACAGCGTTTGCTGGCGTTGTAAGAGCTCTAAACAGTGTTTCTGAGCATAACTTGCAGCAAAAGTGCAACTTTTGAAGAATGAACTGAAAACTCATATTTTGTTCTAAAACAGTGTTTGGATGTGATAACAAGCTGTTTTATCATGTTTGTAAGGTTACACATGCATTTCCTAACAAGTAGGTAAGGCTTGCATTAAGGCGTTCAAAACAGCGTTTGCTGGCGCTGTAAGCGCTCTAAACAGTGTTTCTGAGCATAACTTGTGGCAAAAGTGCAACTTTTGAAGAATGAAAAGAAAACTCATATTTTGAATGAAAACAGTGTTTGGATGTGATAACAAGCTGTTTTATCATGTTTGTAATGTTACACATCCATTTTCTAACAAGTAGTAAGTCTTGCATTAAGGCGTTCAAAACAGCGTTTGCTGGCGCTGTAAGCGCTCTAAACAGTGTTTCTGAGCATAACTTGGAGCAAAAGTGCAACTTTTGAAGAATGAACTGAAAACTCATATTTTGTTCTAAAACAGTGTTTGGATGTGATAACAAGCTGTTTTATCATGTTTGTAAGGTTACACATGCATTTCCTAACAAGTAGGTAAGGCTTGCATTAAGGCGTTCAAAACAGCGTTTGCTGGCGTTGTAAGAGCTCTAAACAGTGTTTCTGAGCATAACTTGGAGCAAAAGTGCAACTTTTGAAGAATGAACTGAAAACTCATATTTTGTTCTAAAACAGTGTTTGGATGTGATAACAAGCTGTTTTATCATGTTTGTAAGGTTACACATGCATTTCCTAACAAGTAGGTAAGGCTTGCATTAAGGCGTTCAAAACAGCGTTTGCTGGCGTTGTAAGAGCTCTAAACAGTGTTTCTGAGCATAACTTGCAGCAAAAGTGCAACTTTTGAAGAATGAACTGAAAACTCATATTTTGTTCTAAAACAGTGTTTGGATGTGATAACAAGCTGTTTTATCATGTTTGTAAGGTTACACATGCATTTCCTAACAAGTAGGTAAGGCTTGCATTAAGGCGTTCAAAACAGCGTTTGCTGGCGCTGTAAGCGCTCTAAACAGTGTTTCTGAGCATAACTTGTGGCAAAAGTGCAACTTTTGAGGAATGAAAAGAAAACTCATATTTTGAATGAAAACAGTGTTTGGATGTGATAACAAGCTGTTTTATCATGTTTGTAATGTTACACATCCATTTTCTAACAAGTAGTAAGTCTTGCATTAAGGCGTTCAAAACAGCGTTTGCTGGCGCTGTAAGCGCTCTAAACAGTGTTTCTGAGCATAACTTGGAGCAAAAGTGCAACTTTTGAAGAATGAACTGAAAACTCATATTTTGTTCTAAAACAGTGTTTGGATGTGATAACAAGCTGTTTTAACATGTTTGTAAGGTTACACATGCATTTCCTAACAAGTAGGTAAGGCTTGCATTAAGGCGTTCAAAACAGCGTTTGCTGGCGTTGTAAGAGCTCTAAACAGTGTTTCTGAGCATAACTTGTGGCAAAAGTGCAACTTTTGAAGAATGAAAAGAAAACTCATATTTTGAATGAAAACAGTGTTTGGATGTGATAACAAGCTGTTTTATCATGTTTGTAATGTTACACATCCATTTTCTAACAAGTAGTAAGTCTTGCATTAAGGCGTTCAAAACAGCGTTTGCTGGCGCTGTAAGCGCTCTAAACAGTGTTTCTGAGCATAACTTGGAGCAAAAGTGCAACTTTTGAAGAATTAACTGAAAACTCATATTTTGTTCTAAAACAGTGTTTGGATGTGATAACAAGCTGTTTTATCATGTTTGTAATGTTACACATGCATTTCCAAACAAGTAGTAAGTCTTGTATTAAGGCGTTCAAAACAGCGTTTGCTGGCGCTGTAAGCGCTCTAAACAGTGTTTCTGAGCATAACTTGTGGCAAAAGTGCAACTTTTGAGGAATGAAAAGAAAACTCATATTTTGAATGAAAACAGTGTTTGGATGTGATAACAAGCTGTTTTATCATGTTTGTAATGTTACACATCCATTTTCTAACAAGTAGTAAGTCTTGCATTAAGGCGTTCAAAACAGCGTTTGCTGGCGCTGTAAGCGCTCTAAACAGTGTTTCTGAGCATAACTTGGAGCAAAAGTGCAACTTTTGAAGAATGAACTGAAAACTCATATTTTGTTCTAAAACAGTGTTTGGATGTGATAACAAGCTGTTTTAACATGTTTGTAAGGTTACACATGCATTTCCTAACAAGTAGGTAAGGCTTGCATTAAGGCGTTCAAAACAGCGTTTGCTGGCGTTGTAAGAGCTCTAAACAGTGTTTCTGAGCATAACTTGGAGCAAAAGTGCAACTTTTGAAGAATGAACTGAAAACTCATATTTTGTTCTAAAACAGTGTTTGGATGTGATAACAAGCTGTTTTATCATGTTTGTAATGTTACACATGCATTTCCAAACAAGTAGTAAGTCTTGTATTAAGGCGTTCAAAACAGCGTTTGCTGGCGCTGTAAGCGCTCTAAACAGTGTTTCTGAGCATAACTTGGAGCAAAAGTGCAACTTTTGAAGAATGAACTGAAAACTCATATTTTGTTCTAAAACAGTGTTTGGATGTGATAACAAGCTGTTTTATCATGTTTGTAAGGTTACACATGCATTTCCTAACAAGTAGGTAAGGCTTGCATTAAGGCGTTCAAAACAGCGTTTGCTGGCGTTGTAAGAGCTCTAAACAGTGTTTCTGAGCATAACTTGGAGCAAAAGTACAACTTTTGAAGAATGAACTGAAAACTCATATTTTGTTCTAAAACAGTGTTTGGATGTGATAACAAGCTGTTTTATCATGTTTGTAAGGTTACACATGCATTTCCTAACAAGTAGGTAAGGCTTGCATTAAGGCGTTCAAAACAGCGTTTGCTGGCGTTGTAAGAGCTCTAAACAGTGTTTCTGAGCATAACTTGCAGCAAAAGTGCAACTTTTGAAGAATGAACTGAAAACTCATATTTTGTTCTAAAACAGTGTTTGGATGTGATAACAAGCTGTTTTATCATGTTTGTAAGGTTACACATGCATTTCCTAACAAGTAGGTAAGGCTTGCATTAAGGCGTTCAAAACAGCGTTTGCTGGCGCTGTAAGCGCTCTAAACAGTGTTTCTGAGCATAACTTGTGGCAAAAGTGCAACTTTTGAAGAATGAAAAGAAAACTCATATTTTGAATGAAAACAGTGTTTGGATGTGATAACAAGCTGTTTTATCATGTTTGTAATGTTACACATCCATTTTCTAACAAGTAGTAAGTCTTGCATTAAGGCGTTCAAAACAGCGTTTGCTGGCGCTGTAAGCGCTCTAAACAGTGTTTCTGAGCATAACTTGGAGCAAAAGTGCAACTTTTGAAGAATGAACTGAAAACTCATATTTTGTTCTAAAACAGTGTTTGGATGTGATAACAAGCTGTTTTATCATGTTTGTAATGTTACACATGCATTTCCTAACAAGTAGGTAAGGCTTGCATTAAGGCGTTCAAAACAGCGTTTGCTGGCGTTGTAAGAGCTCTAAACAGTGTTTCTGAGCATAACTTGGAGCAAAAGTGCAACTTTTGAAGAATGAACTGAAAACTCATATTTTGTTCTAAAACAGTGTTTGGATGTGATAACAAGCTGTTTTATCATGTTTGTAAGGTTACACATGCATTTCCTAACAAGTAGGTAAGGCTTGCATTAAGGCGTTCAAAACAGCGTTTGCTGGCGTTGTAAGAGCTCTAAACAGTGTTTCTGAGCATAACTTGCAGCAAAAGTGCAACTTTTGAAGAATGAACTGAAAACTCATATTTTGTTCTAAAACAGTGTTTGGATGTGATAACAAGCTGTTTTATCATGTTTGTAAGGTTACACATGCATTTCCTAACAAGTAGGTAAGGCTTGCATTAAGGCGTTCAAAACAGCGTTTGCTGGCGCTGTAAGCGCTCTAAACAGTGTTTCTGAGCATAACTTGTGGCAAAAGTGCAACTTTTGAGGAATGAAAAGAAAACTCATATTTTGAATGAAAACAGTGTTTGGATGTGATAACAAGCTGTTTTATCATGTTTGTAATGTTACACATCCATTTTCTAACAAGTAGTAAGTCTTGCATTAAGGCGTTCAAAACAGCGTTTGCTGGCGCTGTAAGCGCTCTAAACAGTGTTTCTGAGCATAACTTGGAGCAAAAGTGCAACTTTTGAAGAATGAACTGAAAACTCATATTTTGTTCTAAAACAGTGTTTGGATGTGATAACAAGCTGTTTTATCATGTTTGTAAGGTTACACATGCATTTCCTAACAAGTAGGTAAGGCTTGCATTAAGGCGTTCAAAACAGCGTTTGCTGGCGTTGTAAGAGCTCTAAACAGTGTTTCTGAGCATAACTTGGAGCAAAAGTGCAACTTTTGAAGAATGAACTGAAAACTCATATTTTGTTCTAAAACAGTGTTTGGATGTGATAACAAGCTGTTTTATCATGTTTGTAAGGTTACACATGCATTTCCTAACAAGTAGGTAAGGCTTGCATTAAGGCGTTCAAAACAGCGTTTGCTGGCGCTGTAAGCGCTCTAAACAGTGTTTCTGAGCATAACTTGGAGCAAAAGTGCAACTTTTGAAGAATGAACTGAAAACTCATATTTTGTTCTAAAACAGTGTTTGGATGTGATAACAAGCTGTTTTATCATGTTTGTAATGTTACACATGCATTTCCAAACAAGTAGTAAGTCTTGTATTAAGGCGTTCAAAACAGCGTTTGCTGGCGCTGTAAGCGCTCTAAACAGTGTTTCTGAGCATAACTTGTGGCAAAAGTGCAACTTTTGAGGAATGAAAAGAAAACTCATATTTTGAATGAAAACAGTGTTTGGATGTGATAACAAGCTGTTTTATCATGTTTGTAATGTTACACATCCATTTTCTAACAAGTAGTAAGTCTTGCATTAAGGCGTTCAAAACAGCGTTTGCTGGCGCTGTAAGCGCTCTAAACAGTGTTTCTGAGCATAACTTGGAGCAAAAGTGCAACTTTTGAAGAATGAACTGAAAACTCATATTTTGTTCTAAAACAGTGTTTGGATGTGATAACAAGCTGTTTTATCATGTTTGTAATGTTACACATCCATTTTCTAACAAGTAGTAAGTCTTGCATTAAGGCGTTCAAAACAGCGTTTGCTGGCGCTGTAAGCGCTCTAAACAGTGTTTCTGAGCATAACTTGGAGCAAAAGTGCAACTTTTGAAGAATGAACTGAAAACTCATATTTTGTTCTAAAACAGTGTTTGGATGTGATAACAAGCTGTTTTATCATGTTTGTAATGTTACACATCCATTTTCTAACAAGTAGTAAGTCTTGCATTAAGGCGTTCAAAACAGCGTTTGCTGGCGCTGTAAGCGCTCTAAACAGTGTTTCTGAGCATAACTTGGAGCAAAAGTGCAACTTTTGAAGAATGAACTGAAAACTCATATTTTGTTCTAAAACAGTGTTTGGATGTGATAACAAGCTGTTTTATCATGTTTGTAAGGTTACACATGCATTTCCTAACAAGTAGGTAAGGCTTGCATTAAGGCGTTCAAAACAGCGTTTGCTGGCGTTGTAAGAGCTCTAAACAGTGTTTCTGAGCATAACTTGCAGCAAAAGTGCAACTTTTGAAGAATGAACTGAAAACTCATATTTTGTTCTAAAACAGTGTTTGGATGTGATAACAAGCTGTTTTATCATGTTTGTAAGGTTACACATGCATTTCCTAACAAGTAAGTAAGGCTTGCATTAAGGCGTTCAAAACAGCGTTTGCTGGCGTTGTAAGAGCTCTAAACAGTGTTTCTGAGCATAACTTGTGGCAAAAGTGCAACTTTTGAAGAATGAAAAGAAAACTCATATTTTGAATGAAAACAGTGTTTGGATGTGATAACAAGCTGTTTTATCATGTTTGTAATGTTACACATCCATTTTCTAACAAGTAGTAAGTCTTGCATTAAGGCGTTCAAAACAGCGTTTGCTGGCGCTGTAAGCGCTCTAAACAGTGTTTCTGAGCATAACTTGGAGCAAAAGTGCAACTTTTGAAGAATGAACTGAAAACTCATATTTTGTTCTAAAACAGTGTTTGGATGTGATAACAAGCTGTTTTATCATGTTTGTAAGGTTACACATGCATTTCCTAACAAGTAGGTAAGGCTTGCATTAAGGCGTTCAAAACAGCGTTTGCTGGCGTTGTAAGAGCTCTAAACAGTGTTTCTGAGCATAACTTGGAGCAAAAGTGCAACTTTTGAAGAATGAACTGAAAACTCATATTTTGTTCTAAAACAGTGTTTGGATGTGATAACAAGCTGTTTTATCATGTTTGTAAGGTTACACATGCATTTCCTAACAAGTAGGTAAGGCTTGCATTAAGGCGTTCAAAACAGCGTTTGCTGGCGTTGTAAGAGCTCTAAACAGTGTTTCTGAGCATAACTTGCAGCAAAAGTGCAACTTTTGAAGAATGAACTGAAAACTCATATTTTGTTCTAAAACAGTGTTTGGATGTGATAACAAGCTGTTTTATCATGTTTGTAAGGTTACACATGCATTTCCTAACAAGTAGGTAAGGCTTGCATTAAGGCGTTCAAAACAGCGTTTGCTGGCGCTGTAAGCGCTCTAAACAGTGTTTCTGAGCATAACTTGTGGCAAAAGTGCAACTTTTGAGGAATGAAAAGAAAACTCATATTTTGAATGAAAACAGTGTTTGGATGTGATAACAAGCTGTTTTATCATGTTTGTAATGTTACACATCCATTTTCTAACAAGTAGTAAGTCTTGCATTAAGGCGTTCAAAACAGCGTTTGCTGGCGCTGTAAGCGCTCTAAACAGTGTTTCTGAGCATAACTTGGAGCAAAAGTGCAACTTTTGAAGAATGAACTGAAAACTCATATTTTGTTCTAAAACAGTGTTTGGATGTGATAACAAGCTGTTTTATCATGTTTGTAAGGTTACACATGCATTTCCTAACAAGTAGGTAAGGCTTGCATTAAGGCGTTCAAAACAGCGTTTGCTGGCGTTGTAAGAGCTCTAAACAGTGTTTCTGAGCATAACTTGCAGCAAAAGTGCAACTTTTGAAGAATGAACTGAAA
The DNA here is from genome assembly GCF_052324685.1 of Brachyhypopomus gauderio. NCBI lineage: Eukaryota > Metazoa > Chordata > Actinopteri > Gymnotiformes > Hypopomidae > Brachyhypopomus > Brachyhypopomus gauderio. The sequence continues at coordinate 32,987 of NW_027507329.1, read as the reverse complement.
ACTCATATTTTGTTCTAAAACAGTGTTTGGATGTGATAACAAGCTGTTTTATCATGTTTGTAATGTTACACATGCATTTCCAAACAAGTAGTAAGTCTTGTATTAAGGCGTTCAAAACAGCGTTTGCTGGCGCTGTAAGCGCTCTAAACAGTGTTTCTGAGCATAACTTGTGGCAAAAGTGCAACTTTTGAGGAATGAAAAGAAAACTCATATTTTGAATGAAAACAGTGTTTGGATGTGATAACAAGCTGTTTTATCATGTTTGTAATGTTACACATCCATTTTCTAACAAGTAGTAAGTCTTGCATTAAGGCGTTCAAAACAGCGTTTGCTGGCGCTGTAAGCGCTCTAAACAGTGTTTCTGAGCATAACTTGGAGCAAAAGTGCAACTTTTGAAGAATGAACTGAAAACTCATATTTTGTTCTAAAACAGTGTTTGGATGTGATAACAAGCTGTTTTATCATGTTTGTAATGTTACACATCCATTTTCTAACAAGTAGTAAGTCTTGCATTAAGGCGTTCAAAACAGCGTTTGCTGGCGCTGTAAGCGCTCTAAACAGTGTTTCTGAGCATAACTTGGAGCAAAAGTGCAACTTTTGAAGAATGAACTGAAAACTCATATTTTGTTCTAAAACAGTGTTTGGATGTGATAACAAGCTGTTTTAACATGTTTGTAAGGTTACACATGCATTTCCTAACAAGTAGGTAAGGCTTGCATTAAGGCGTTCAAAACAGCGTTTGCTGCCGTTGTAAGAGCTCTAAACAGTGTTTCTGAGCATAACTTGTGGCAAAAGTGCAACTTTTGAAGAATGAAAAGAAAACTCATATTTTGAATGAAAACAGTGTTTGGATGTGATAACAAGCTGTTTTATCATGTTTGTAATGTTACACATCCATTTTCTAACAAGTAGTAAGTCTTGCATTAAGGCGTTCAAAACAGCGTTTGCTGGCGCTGTAAGCGCTCTAAACAGTGTTTCTGAGCATAACTTGGAGCAAAAGTGCAACTTTTGAAGAATGAACTGAAAACTCATATTTTGTTCTAAAACAGTGTTTGGATGTGATAACAAGCTGTTTTATCATGTTTGTAATGTTACACATGCATTTCCTAACAAGTAGGTAAGGCTTGCATTAAGGCGTTCAAAACAGCGTTTGCTGGCGTTGTAAGAGCTCTAAACAGTGTTTCTGAGCATAACTTGGAGCAAAAGTGCAACTTTTGAAGAATGAACTGAAAACTCATATTTTGTTCTAAAACAGTGTTTGGATGTGATAACAAGCTGTTTTATCATGTTTGTAAGGTTACACATGCATTTCCTAACAAGTAGGTAAGGCTTGCATTAAGGCGTTCAAAACAGCGTTTGCTGGCGTTGTAAGAGCTCTAAACAGTGTTTCTGAGCATAACTTGCAGCAAAAGTGCAACTTTTGAAGAATGAACTGAAAACTCATATTTTGTTCTAAAACAGTGTTTGGATGTGATAACAAGCTGTTTTATCATGTTTGTAAGGTTACACATGCATTTCCTAACAAGTAGGTAAGGCTTGCATTAAGGCGTTCAAAACAGCGTTTGCTGGCGCTGTAAGCGCTCTAAACAGTGTTTCTGAGCATAACTTGTGGCAAAAGTGCAACTTTTGAGGAATGAAAAGAAAACTCATATTTTGAATGAAAACAGTGTTTGGATGTGATAACAAGCTGTTTTATCATGTTTGTAATGTTACACATCCATTTTCTAACAAGTAGTAAGTCTTGCATTAAGGCGTTCAAAACAGCGTTTGCTGGCGCTGTAAGCGCTCTAAACAGTGTTTCTGAGCATAACTTGGAGCAAAAGTGCAACTTTTGAAGAATGAACTGAAAACTCATATTTTGTTCTAAAACAGTGTTTGGATGTGATAACAAGCTGTTTTATCATGTTTGTAAGGTTACACATGCATTTCCTAACAAGTAGGTAAGGCTTGCATTAAGGCGTTCAAAACAGCGTTTGCTGGCGTTGTAAGAGCTCTAAACAGTGTTTCTGAGCATAACTTGGAGCAAAAGTGCAACTTTTGAAGAATGAACTGAAAACTCATATTTTGTTCTAAAACAGTGTTTGGATGTGATAACAAGCTGTTTTATCATGTTTGTAAGGTTACACATGCATTTCCTAACAAGTAGGTAAGGCTTGCATTAAGGCGTTCAAAACAGCGTTTGCTGGCGCTGTAAGCGCTCTAAACAGTGTTTCTGAGCATAACTTGGAGCAAAAGTGCAACTTTTGAAGAATGAACTGAAAACTCATATTTTGTTCTAAAACAGTGTTTGGATGTGATAACAAGCTGTTTTATCATGTTTGTAATGTTACACATGCATTTCCAAACAAGTAGTAAGTCTTGTATTAAGGCGTTCAAAACAGCGTTTGCTGGCGCTGTAAGCGCTCTAAACAGTGTTTCTGAGCATAACTTGTGGCAAAAGTGCAACTTTTGAGGAATGAAAAGAAAACTCATATTTTGAATGAAAACAGTGTTTGGATGTGATAACAAGCTGTTTTATCATGTTTGTAATGTTACACATCCATTTTCTAACAAGTAGTAAGTCTTGCATTAAGGCGTTCAAAACAGCGTTTGCTGGCGCTGTAAGCGCTCTAAACAGTGTTTCTGAGCATAACTTGGAGCAAAAGTGCAACTTTTGAAGAATGAACTGAAAACTCATATTTTGTTCTAAAACAGTGTTTGGATGTGATAACAAGCTGTTTTATCATGTTTGTAATGTTACACATCCATTTTCTAACAAGTAGTAAGTCTTGCATTAAGGCGTTCAAAACAGCGTTTGCTGGCGCTGTAAGCGCTCTAAACAGTGTTTCTGAGCATAACTTGGAGCAAAAGTGCAACTTTTGAAGAATGAACTGAAAACTCATATTTTGTTCTAAAACAGTGTTTGGATGTGATAACAAGCTGTTTTATCATGTTTGTAATGTTACACATCCATTTTCTAACAAGTAGTAAGTCTTGCATTAAGGCGTTTAAAACAGCGTTTGCTGGCGCTGTAAGCGCTCTAAACAGTGTTTCTGAGCATAACTTGGAGCAAAAGTGCAACTTTTGAAGAATGAACTGAAAACTCATATTTTGTTCTAAAACAGTGTTTGGATGTGATAACAAGCTGTTTTATCATGTTTGTAAGGTTACACATGCATTTCCTAACAAGTAGGTAAGGCTTGCATTAAGGCGTTCAAAACAGCGTTTGCTGGCGTTGTAAGAGCTCTAAACAGTGTTTCTGAGCATAACTTGCAGCAAAAGTGCAACTTTTGAAGAATGAACTGAAAACTCATATTTTGTTCTAAAACAGTGTTTGGATGTGATAACAAGCTGTTTTATCATGTTTGTAAGGTTACACATGCATTTCCTAACAAGTAAGTAAGGCTTGCATTAAGGCGTTCAAAACAGCGTTTGCTGGCGTTGTAAGAGCTCTAAACAGTGTTTCTGAGCATAACTTGTGGCAAAAGTGCAACTTTTGAAGAATGAAAAGAAAACTCATATTTTGAATGAAAACAGTGTTTGGATGTGATAACAAGCTGTTTTATCATGTTTGTAATGTTACACATCCATTTTCTAACAAGTAGTAAGTCTTGCATTAAGGCGTTCAAAACAGCGTTTGCTGGCGCTGTAAGCGCTCTAAACAGTGTTTCTGAGCATAACTTGGAGCAAAAGTGCAACTTTTGAAGAATGAACTGAAAACTCATATTTTGTTCTAAAACAGTGTTTGGATGTGATAACAAGCTGTTTTATCATGTTTGTAAGGTTACACATGCATTTCCTAACAAGTAGGTAAGGCTTGCATTAAGGCGTTCAAAACAGCGTTTGCTGGCGTTGTAAGAGCTCTAAACAGTGTTTCTGAGCATAACTTGGAGCAAAAGTGCAACTTTTGAAGAATGAACTGAAAACTCATATTTTGTTCTAAAACAGTGTTTGGATGTGATAACAAGCTGTTTTATCATGTTTGTAAGGTTACACATGCATTTCCTAACAAGTAGGTAAGGCTTGCATTAAGGCGTTCAAAACAGCGTTTGCTGGCGTTGTAAGAGCTCTAAACAGTGTTTCTGAGCATAACTTGCAGCAAAAGTGCAACTTTTGAAGAATGAACTGAAAACTCATATTTTGTTCTAAAACAGTGTTTGGATGTGATAACAAGCTGTTTTATCATGTTTGTAAGGTTACACATGCATTTCCTAACAAGTAGGTAAGGCTTGCATTAAGGCGTTCAAAACAGCGTTTGCTGGCGCTGTAAGCGCTCTAAACAGTGTTTCTGAGCATAACTTGTGGCAAAAGTGCAACTTTTGAGGAATGAAAAGAAAACTCATATTTTGAATGAAAACAGTGTTTGGATGTGATAACAAGCTGTTTTATCATGTTTGTAATGTTACACATCCATTTTCTAACAAGTAGTAAGTCTTGCATTAAGGCGTTCAAAACAGCGTTTGCTGGCGCTGTAAGCGCTCTAAACAGTGTTTCTGAGCATAACTTGGAGCAAAAGTGCAACTTTTGAAGAATGAACTGAAAACTCATATTTTGTTCTAAAACAGTGTTTGGATGTGATAACAAGCTGTTTTATCATGTTTGTAAGGTTACACATGCATTTCCTAACAAGTAGGTAAGGCTTGCATTAAGGCGTTCAAAACAGCGTTTGCTGGCGTTGTAAGAGCTCTAAACAGTGTTTCTGAGCATAACTTGCAGCAAAAGTGCAACTTTTGAAGAATGAACTGAAAACTCATATTTTGTTCTAAAACAGTGTTTGGATGTGATAACAAGCTGTTTTATCATGTTTGTAATGTTACACATGCATTTCCAAACAAGTAGTAAGTCTTGTATTAAGGCGTTCAAAACAGCGTTTGCTGGCGCTGTAAGCGCTCTAAACAGTGTTTCTGAGCATAACTTGTGGCAAAAGTGCAACTTTTGAGGAATGAAAAGAAAACTCATATTTTGAATGAAAACAGTGTTTGGATGTGATAACAAGCTGTTTTATCATGTTTGTAATGTTACACATCCATTTTCTAACAAGTAGTAAGTCTTGCATTAAGGCGTTCAAAACAGCGTTTGCTGGCGCTGTAAGCGCTCTAAACAGTGTTTCTGAGCATAACTTGGAGCAAAAGTGCAACTTTTGAAGAATGAACTGAAAACTCATATTTTGTTCTAAAACAGTGTTTGGATGTGATAACAAGCTGTTTTATCATGTTTGTAATGTTACACATCCATTTTCTAACAAGTAGTAAGTCTTGCATTAAGGCGTTCAAAACAGCGTTTGCTGGCGCTGTAAGCGCTCTAAACAGTGTTTCTGAGCATAACTTGGAGCAAAAGTGCAACTTTTGAAGAATGAACTGAAAACTCATATTTTGTTCTAAAACAGTGTTTGGATGTGATAACAAGCTGTTTTAACATGTTTGTAAGGTTACACATGCATTTCCTAACAAGTAGGTAAGGCTTGCATTAAGGCGTTCAAAACAGCGTTTGCTGGCGTTGTAAGAGCTCTAAACAGTGTTTCTGAGCATAACTTGTGGCAAAAGTGCAACTTTTGAAGAATGAAAAGAAAACTCATATTTTGAATGAAAACAGTGTTTGGATGTGATAACAAGCTGTTTTATCATGTTTGTAATGTTACACATCCATTTTCTAACAAGTAGTAAGTCTTGCATTAAGGCGTTCAAAACAGCGTTTGCTGGCGCTGTAAGCGCTCTAAACAGTGTTTCTGAGCATAACTTGGAGCAAAAGTGCAACTTTTGAAGAATGAACTGAAAACTCATATTTTGTTCTAAAACAGTGTTTGGATGTGATAACAAGCTGTTTTATCATGTTTGTAATGTTACACATGCATTTCCAAACAAGTAGTAAGTCTTGTATTAAGGCGTTCAAAACAGCGTTTGCTGGCGCTGTAAGCGCTCTAAACAGTGTTTCTGAGCATAACTTGGAGCAAAAGTGCAACTTTTGAAGAATGAACTGAAAACTCATATTTTGTTCTAAAACAGTGTTTGGATGTGATAACAAGCTGTTTTATCATGTTTGTAAGGTTACACATGCATTTCCTAACAAGTAGGTAAGGCTTGCATTAAGGCGTTCAAAACAGCGTTTGCTGGCGTTGTAAGAGCTCTAAACAGTGTTTCTGAGCATAACTTGGAGCAAAAGTGCAACTTTTGAAGAATGAACTGAAAACTCATATTTTGTTCTAAAACAGTGTTTGGATGTGATAACAAGCTGTTTTATCATGTTTGTAAGGTTACACATGCATTTCCTAACAAGTAGGTAAGGCTTGCATTAAGGCGTTCAAAACAGCGTTTGCTGGCGCTGTAAGCGCTCTAAACAGTGTTTCTGAGCATAACTTGTGGCAAAAGTGCAACTTTTGAAGAATGAAAAGAAAACTCATATTTTGAATGAAAACAGTGTTTGGATGTGATAACAAGCTGTTTTATCATGTTTGTAATGTTACACATCCATTTTCTAACAAGTAGTAAGTCTTGCATTAAGGCGTTCAAAACAGCGTTTGCTGGCGCTGTAAGTGCTCTAAACAGTGTTTCTGAGCATAACTTGGAGCAAAAGTGCAACTTTTGAAGAATGAACTGAAAACTCATATTTTGTTCTAAAACAGTGTTTGGATGTGATAACAAGCTGTTTTATCATGTTTGTAAGGTTACACATGCATTTCCTAACAAGTAGGTAAGGCTTGCATTAAGGCGTTCAAAACAGCGTTTGCTGGCGTTGTAAGAGCTCTAAACAGTGTTTCTGAGCATAACTTGGAGCAAAAGTGCAACTTTTGAAGAATGAACTGAAAACTCATATTTTGTTCTAAAACAGTGTTTGGATGTGATAACAAGCTGTTTTATCATGTTTGTAAGGTTACACATGCATTTCCTAACAAGTAGGTAAGGCTTGCATTAAGGCGTTCAAAACAGCGTTTGCTGGCGCTGTAAGCGCTCTAAACAGTGTTTCTGAGCATAACTTGTGGCAAAAGTGCAACTTTTGAAGAATGAAAAGAAAACTCATATTTTGAATGAAAACAGTGTTTGGATGTGATAACAAGCTGTTTTATCATGTTTGTAATGTTACACATCCATTTTCTAACAAGTAGTAAGTCTTGCATTAAGGCGTTCAAAACAGCGTTTGCTGGCGCTGTAAGCGCTCTAAACAGTGTTTCTGAGCATAACTTGGAGCAAAAGTGCAACTTTTGAAGAATGAACTGAAAACTCATATTTTGTTCTAAAACAGTGTTTGGATGTGATAACAAGCTGTTTTATCATGTTTGTAATGTTACACATGCATTTTCTAACAAGTAGTAAGTCTTGCATTAAGGCGTTCAAAACAGCGTTTGCTGGCGCTGTAAGCGCTCTAAACAGTGTTTCTGAGCATAACTTGGAGCAAAAGTGCAACTTTTGAAGAATGAACTGAAAACTCATATTTTGTTCTAAAACAGTGTTTGGATGTGATAACAAGCTGTTTTAACATGTTTGTAAGGTTACACATGCATTTCCTAACAAGTAGGTAAGGCTTGCATTAAGGCGTTCAAAACAGCGTTTGCTGGCGTTGTAAGAGCTCTAAACAGTGTTTCTGAGCATAACTTGTGGCAAAAGTGCAACTTTTGAAGAATGAAAAGAAAACTCATATTTTGAATGAAAACAGTGTTTGGATGTGATAACAAGCTGTTTTATCATGTTTGTAATGTTACACATCCATTTTCTAACAAGTAGTAAGTCTTGCATTAAGGCGTTCAAAACAGCGTTTGCTGGCGCTGTAAGCGCTCTAAACAGTGTTTCTGAGCATAACTTGGAGCAAAAGTGCAACTTTTGAAGAATGAACTGAAAACTCATATTTTGTTCTAAAACAGTGTTTGGATGTGATAACAAGCTGTTTTAACATGTTTGTAAGGTTACACATGCATTTCCTAACAAGTAGGTAAGGCTTGCATTAAGGCGTTCAAAACAGCGTTTGCTGGCGTTGTAAGAGCTCTAAACAGTGTTTCTGAGCATAACTTGTGGCAAAAGTGCAACTTTTGAAGAATGAAAAGAAAACTCATATTTTGAATGAAAACAGTGTTTGGATGTGATAACAAGCTGTTTTATCATGTTTGTAATGTTACACATCCATTTTCTAACAAGTAGTAAGTCTTGCATTAAGGCGTTCAAAACAGCGTTTGCTGGCGCTGTAAGCGCTCTAAACAGTGTTTCTGAGCATAACTTGGAGCAAAAGTGCAACTTTTGAAGAATGAACTGAAAACTCATATTTTGTTCTAAAACAGTGTTTGGATGTGATAACAAGCTGTTTTATCATGTTTGTAAGGTTACACATGCATTTCCTAACAAGTAGGTAAGGCTTGCATTAAGGCGTTCAAAACAGCGTTTGCTGGCGTTGTAAGAGCTCTAAACAGTGTTTCTGAGCATAACTTGGAGCAAAAGTGCAACTTTTGAAGAATGAACTGAAAACTCATATTTTGTTCTAAAACAGTGTTTGGATGTGATAACAAGCTGTTTTATCATGTTTGTAAGGTTACACATGCATTTCCTAACAAGTAGGTAAGGCTTGCATTAAGGCGTTCAAAACAGCGTTTGCTGGCGTTGTAAGAGCTCTAAACAGTGTTTCTGAGCATAACTTGCAGCAAAAGTGCAACTTTTGAAGAATGAACTGAAAACTCATATTTTGTTCTAAAACAGTGTTTGGATGTGATAACAAGCTGTTTTATCATGTTTGTAAGGTTACACATGCATTTCCTAACAAGTAGGTAAGGCTTGCATTAAGGCGTTCAAAACAGCGTTTGCTGGCGCTGTAAGCGCTCTAAACAGTGTTTCTGAGCATAACTTGTGGCAAAAGTGCAACTTTTGAGGAATGAAAAGAAAACTCATATTTTGAATGAAAACAGTGTTTGGATGTGATAACAAGCTGTTTTATCATGTTTGTAATGTTACACATCCATTTTCTAACAAGTAGTAAGTCTTGCATTAAGGCGTTCAAAACAGCGTTTGCTGGCGCTGTAAGCGCTCTAAACAGTGTTTCTGAGCATAACTTGGAGCAAAAGTGCAACTTTTGAAGAATGAACTGAAAACTCATATTTTGTTCTAAAACAGTGTTTGGATGTGATAACAAGCTGTTTTAACATGTTTGTAAGGTTACACATGCATTTCCTAACAAGTAGGTAAGGCTTGCATTAAGGCGTTCAAAACAGCGTTTGCTGGCGTTGTAAGAGCTCTAAACAGTGTTTCTGAGCATAACTTGTGGCAAAAGTGCAACTTTTGAAGAATGAAAAGAAAACTCATATTTTGTTCTAAAACAGTGTTTGGATGTGATAACAAGCTGTTTTATCATGTTTGTAAGGTTACACATGCATTTCCTAACAAGTAGGTAAGGCTTGCATTAAGGCGTTCAAAACAGCGTTTGCTGGCGTTGTAAGAGCTCTAAAGAGTGTTTCTGAGCATAACTTGGAGCAAAAGTGCAACTTTTGAAGAATGAACTGAAAACTCATATTTTGTTCTAAAACAGTGTTTGGATGTGATAACAAGCTGTTTTATCATGTTTGTAAGGTTACACATGCATTTCCTAACAAGTAGGTAAGGCTTGCATTAAGGCGTTCAAAACAGCGTTTGCTGGCGTTGTAAGAGCTCTAAACAGTGTTTCTGAGCATAACTTGCAGCAAAAGTGCAACTTTTGAAGAATGAACTGAAAACTCATATTTTGTTCTAAAACAGTGTTTGGATGTGATAACAAGCTGTTTTAACATGTTTGTAAGGTTACACATGCATTTCCTAACAAGTAGGTAAGGCTTGCATTAAGGCGTTCAAAACAGCGTTTGCTGGCGCTGTAAGCGCTCTAAACAGTGTTTCTGAGCATAACTTGTGGCAAAAGTGCAACTTTTGAGGAATGAAAAGAAAACTCATATTTTGAATGAAAACAGTGTTTGGATGTGATAACAAGCTGTTTTATCATGTTTGTAATGTTACACATCCATTTTCTAACAAGTAGTAAGTCTTGCATTAAGGCGTTCAAAACAGCGTTTGCTGGCGCTGTAAGCGCTCTAAACAGTGTTTCTGAGCATAACTTGGAGCAAAAGTGCAACTTTTGAAGAATGAACTGAAAACTCATATTTTGTTCTAAAACAGTGTTTGGATGTGATAACAAGCTGTTTTAACATGTTTGTAAGGTTACACATGCATTTCCTAACAAGTAGGTAAGGCTTGCATTAAGGCGTTCAAAACAGCGTTTGCTGGCGTTGTAAGAGCTCTAAACAGTGTTTCTGAGCATAACTTGTGGCAAAAGTGCAACTTTTGAAGAATGAAAAGAAAACTCATATTTTGAATGAAAACAGTGTTTGGATGTGATAACAAGCTGTTTTATCATGTTTGTAATGTTACACATCCATTTTCTAACAAGTAGTAAGTCTTGCATTAAGGCGTTCAAAACAGCGTTTGCTGGCGCTGTAAGCGCTCTAAACAGTGTTTCTGAGCATAACTTGGAGCAAAAGTGCAACTTTTGAAGAATGAACTGAAAACTCATATTTTGTTCTAAAACAGTGTTTGGATGTGATAACAAGCTGTTTTATCATGTTTGTAAGGTTACACATGCATTTCCTAACAAGTAGGTAAGGCTTGCATTAAGGCGTTCAAAACAGCGTTTGCTGGCGTTGTAAGAGCTCTAAACAGTGTTTCTGAGCATAACTTGGAGCAAAAGTGCAACTTTTGAAGAATGAACTGAAAACTCATATTTTGTTCTAAAACAGTGTTTGGATGTGATAACAAGCTGTTTTATCATGTTTGTAAGGTTACACATGCATTTCCTAACAAGTAGGTAAGGCTTGCATTAAGGCGTTCAAAACAGCGTTTGCTGGCGTTGTAACAGCTCTAAACAGTGTTTCTGAGCATAACTTGCAGCAAAAGTGCAACTTTTGAAGAATGAACTGAAAACTCATATTTTGTTCTAAAACAGTGTTTGGATGTGATAACAAGCTGTTTTATCATGTTTGTAAGGTTACACATGCATTTCCTAACAAGTAGGTAAGGCTTGCATTAAGGCGTTCAAAACAGCGTTTGCTGGCGCTGTAAGCGCTCTAAACAGTGTTTCTGAGCATAACTTGTGGCAAAAGTGCAACTTTTGAGGAATGAAAAGAAAACTCATATTTTGAATGAAAACAGTGTTTGGATGTGATAACAAGCTGTTTTATCATGTTTGTAATGTTACACATCCATTTTCTAACAAGTAGTAAGTCTTGCATTAAGGCGTTCAAAACAGCGTTTGCTGGCGCTGTAAGCGCTCTAAACAGTGTTTCTGAGCATAACTTGGAGCAAAAGTGCAACTTTTGAAGAATGAACTGAAAACTCATATTTTGTTCTAAAACAGTGTTTGGATGTGATAACAAGCTGTTTTATCATGTTTGTAAGGTTACACATGCATTTCCTAACAAGTAGGTAAGGCTTGCATTAAGGCGTTCAAAACAGCGTTTGCTGGCGTTGTAAGAGCTCTAAACAGTGTTTCTGAGCATAACTTGTGGCAAAAGTGCAACTTTTGAAGAATGAAAAGAAAACTCATATTTTGTTCTAAAACAGTGTTTGGATGTGATAACAAGCTGTTTTATCATGTTTGTAAGGTTACACATGCATTTCCTAACAAGTAGGTAAGGCTTGCATTAAGGCGTTCAAAACAGCGTTTGCTGGCGTTGTAAGAGCTCTAAAGAGTGTTTCTGAGCATAACTTGGAGCAAAAGTGCAACTTTTGAAGAATGAACTGAAAACTCATATTTTGTTCTAAAACAGTGTTTGGATGTGATAACAAGCTGTTTTATCATGTTTGTAAGGTTACACATGCATTTCCTAACAAGTAGGTAAGGCTTGCATTAAGGCGTTCAAAACAGCGTTTGCTGGCGTTGTAAGAGCTCTAAACAGTGTTTCTGAGCATAACTTGCAGCAAAAGTGCAACTTTTGAAGAATGAACTGAAAACTCATATTTTGTTCTAAAACAGTGTTTGGATGTGATAACAAGCTGTTTTAACATGTTTGTAAGGTTACACATGCATTTCCTAACAAGTAGGTAAGGCTTGCATTAAGGCGTTCAAAACAGCGTTTGCTGGCGCTGTAAGCGCTCTAAACAGTGTTTCTGAGCATAACTTGTGGCAAAAGTGCAACTTTTGAGGAATGAAAAGAAAACTCATATTTTGAATGAAAACAGTGTTTGGATGTGATAACAAGCTGTTTTATCATGTTTGTAATGTTACACATCCATTTTCTAACAAGTAGTAAGTCTTGCATTAAGGCGTTCAAAACAGCGTTTGCTGGCGCTGTAAGCGCTCTAAACAGTGTTTCTGAGCATAACTTGGAGCAAAAGTGCAACTTTTGAAGAATGAACTGAAAACTCATATTTTGTTCTAAAACAGTGTTTGGATGTGATAACAAGCTGTTTTAACATGTTTGTAAGGTTACACATGCATTTCCTAACAAGTAGGTAAGGCTTGCATTAAGGCGTTCAAAACAGCGTTTGCTGGCGTTGTAAGAGCTCTAAACAGTGTTTCTGAGCATAACTTGTGGCAAAAGTGCAACTTTTGAAGAATGAAAAGAAAACTCATATTTTGAATGAAAACAGTGTTTGGATGTGATAACAAGCTGTTTTATCATGTTTGTAATGTTACACATCCATTTTCTAACAAGTAGTAAGTCTTGCATTAAGGCGTTCAAAACAGCGTTTGCTGGCGCTGTAAGCGCTCTAAACAGTGTTTCTGAGCATAACTTGGAGCAAAAGTGCAACTTTTGAAGAATGAACTGAAAACTCATATTTTGTTCTAAAACAGTGTTTGGATGTGATAACAAGCTGTTTTATCATGTTTGTAAGGTTACACATGCATTTCCTAACAAGTAGGTAAGGCTTGCATTAAGGCGTTCAAAACAGCGTTTGCTGGCGTTGTAAGAGCTCTAAACAGTGTTTCTGAGCATAACTTGGAGCAAAAGTGCAACTTTTGAAGAATGAACTGAAAACTCATATTTTGTTCTAAAACAGTGTTTGGATGTGATAACAAGCTGTTTTATCATGTTTGTAAGGTTACACATGCATTTCCTAACAAGTAGGTAAGGCTTGCATTAAGGCGTTCAAAACAGCGTTTGCTGGCGTTGTAACAGCTCTAAACAGTGTTTCTGAGCATAACTTGCAGCAAAAGTGCAACTTTTGAAGAATGAACTGAAAACTCATATTTTGTTCTAAAACAGTGTTTGGATGTGATAACAAGCTGTTTTATCATGTTTGTAAGGTTACACATGCATTTCCTAACAAGTAGGTAAGGCTTGCATTAAGGCGTTCAAAACAGCGTTTGCTGGCGCTGTAAGCGCTCTAAACAGTGTTTCTGAGCATAACTTGTGGCAAAAGTGCAACTTTTGAGGAATGAAAAGAAAACTCATATTTTGAATGAAAACAGTGTTTGGATGTGATAACAAGCTGTTTTATCATGTTTGTAATGTTACACATCCATTTTCTAACAAGTAGTAAGTCTTGCATTAAGGCGTTCAAAACAGCGTTTGCTGGCGCTGTAAGCGCTCTAAACAGTGTTTCTGAGCATAACTTGGAGCAAAAGTGCAACTTTTGAAGAATGAACTGAAAACTCATATTTTGTTCTAAAACAGTGTTTGGATGTGATAACAAGCTGTTTTAACATGTTTGTAAGGTTACACATGCATTTCCTAACAAGTAGGTAAGGCTTGCATTAAGGCGTTCAAAACAGCGTTTGCTGGCGTTGTAAGAGCTCTAAACAGTGTTTCTGAGCATAACTTGTGGCAAAAGTGCAACTTTTGAAGAATGAAAAGAAAACTCATATTTTGAATGAAAACAGTGTTTGGATGTGATAACAAGCTGTTTTATCATGTTTGTAAGGTTACACATGCATTTCCTAACAAGTAGGTAAGGCTTGCATTAAGGCGTTCAAAACAGCGTTTGCTGGCGTTGTAAGAGCTCTAAACAGTGTTTCTGAGCATAACTTGGAGCAAAAGTGCAACTTTTGAAGAATGAACTGAAAACTCATATTTTGTTCTAAAACAGTGTTTGGATGTGATAACAAGCTGTTTTATCATGTTTGTAAGGTTACACATGCATTTCCTAACAAGTAGGTAAGGCTTGCATTAAGGCGTTCAAAACAGCGTTTGCTGGCGTTGTAAGAGCTCTAAACAGTGTTTCTGAGCATAACTTGCAGCAAAAGTGCAACTTTTGAAGAATGAACTGAAAACTCATATTTTGTTCTAAAACAGTGTTTGGATGTGATAACAAGCTGTTTTATCATGTTTGTAAGGTTACACATGCATTTCCTAACAAGTAGGTAAGGCTTGCATTAAGGCGTTCAAAACAGCGTTTGCTGGCGCTGTAAGCGCTCTAAACAGTGTTTCTGAGCATAACTTGTGGCAAAAGTGCAACTTTTGAAGAATGAAAAGAAAACTCATATTTTGAATGAAAACAGTGTTTGGATGTGATAACAAGCTGTTTTATCATGTTTGTAATGTTACACATCCATTTTCTAACAAGTAGTAAGTCTTGCATTAAGGCGTTCAAAACAGCGTTTGCTGGCGCTGTAAGCGCTCTAAACAGTGTTTCTGAGCATAACTTGGAGCAAAAGTGCAACTTTTGAAGAATGAACTGAAAACTCATATTTTGTTCTAAAACAGTGTTTGGATGTGATAACAAGCTGTTTTATCATGTTTGTAATGTTACACATGCATTTCCTAACAAGTAGGTAAGGCTTGCATTAAGGCGTTCAAAACAGCGTTTGCTGGCGTTGTAAGAGCTCTAAACAGTGTTTCTGAGCATAACTTGGAGCAAAAGTGCAACTTTTGAAGAATGAACTGAAAACTCATATTTTGTTCTAAAACAGTGTTTGGATGTGATAACAAGCTGTTTTATCATGTTTGTAAGGTTACACATGCATTTCCTAACAAGTAGGTAAGGCTTGCATTAAGGCGTTCAAAACAGCGTTTGCTGGCGTTGTAAGAGCTCTAAACAGTGTTTCTGAGCATAACTTGCAGCAAAAGTGCAACTTTTGAAGAATGAACTGAAAACTCATATTTTGTTCTAAAACAGTGTTTGGATGTGATAACAAGCTGTTTTATCATGTTTGTAAGGTTACACATGCATTTCCTAACAAGTAGGTAAGGCTTGCATTAAGGCGTTCAAAACAGCGTTTGCTGGCGCTGTAAGCGCTCTAAACAGTGTTTCTGAGCATAACTTGTGGCAAAAGTGCAACTTTTGAGGAATGAAAAGAAAACTCATATTTTGAATGAAAACAGTGTTTGGATGTGATAACAAGCTGTTTTATCATGTTTGTAATGTTACACATCCATTTTCTAACAAGTAGTAAGTCTTGCATTAAGGCGTTCAAAACAGCGTTTGCTGGCGCTGTAAGCGCTCTAAACAGTGTTTCTGAGCATAACTTGGAGCAAAAGTGCAACTTTTGAAGAATGAACTGAAAACTCATATTTTGTTCTAAAACAGTGTTTGGATGTGATAACAAGCTGTTTTATCATGTTTGTAAGGTTACACATGCATTTCCTAACAAGTAGGTAAGGCTTGCATTAAGGCGTTCAAAACAGCGTTTGCTGGCGTTGTAAGAGCTCTAAACAGTGTTTCTGAGCATAACTTGGAGCAAAAGTGCAACTTTTGAAGAATGAACTGAAAACTCATATTTTGTTCTAAAACAGTGTTTGGATGTGATAACAAGCTGTTTTATCATGTTTGTAAGGTTACACATGCATTTCCTAACAAGTAGGTAAGGCTTGCATTAAGGCGTTCAAAACAGCGTTTGCTGGCGTTGTAAGAGCTCTAAACAGTGTTTCTGAGCATAACTTGCAGCAAAAGTGCAACTTTTGAAGAATGAACTGAAAACTCATATTTTGTTCTAAAACAGTGTTTGGATGTGATAACAAGCTGTTTTATCATGTTTGTAAGGTTACACATGCATTTCCTAACAAGTAGGTAAGGCTTGCATTAAGGCGTTCAAAACAGCGTTTGCTGGCGCTGTAAGCGCTCTAAACAGTGTTTCTGAGCATAACTTGTGGCAAAAGTGCAACTTTTGAGGAATGAAAAGAAAACTCATATTTTGAATGAAAACAGTGTTTGGATGTGATAACAAGCTGTTTTATCATGTTTGTAATGTTACACATCCATTTTCTAACAAGTAGTAAGTCTTGCATTAAGGCGTTCAAAACAGCGTTTGCTGGCGCTGTAAGCGCTCTAAACAGTGTTTCTGAGCATAACTTGGAGCAAAAGTGCAACTTTTGAAGAATGAACTGAAAACTCATATTTTGTTCTAAAACAGTGTTTGGATGTGATAACAAGCTGTTTTAACATGTTTGTAAGGTTACACATGCATTTCCTAACAAGTAGGTAAGGCTTGCATTAAGGCGTTCAAAACAGCGTTTGCTGGCGTTGTAAGAGCTCTAAACAGTGTTTCTGAGCATAACTTGTGGCAAAAGTGCAACTTTTGAAGAATGAAAAGAAAACTCATATTTTGAATGAAAACAGTGTTTGGATGTGATAACAAGCTGTTTTATCATGTTTGTAATGTTACACATCCATTTTCTAACAAGTAGTAAGTCTTGCATTAAGGCGTTCAAAACAGCGTTTGCTGGCGCTGTAAGCGCTCTAAACAGTGTTTCTGAGCATAACTTGGAGCAAAAGTGCAACTTTTGAAGAATGAACTGAAAACTCATATTTTGTTCTAAAACAGTGTTTGGATGTGATAACAAGCTGTTTTATCATGTTTGTAATGTTACACATGCATTTCCAAACAAGTAGTAAGTCTTGTATTAAGGCGTTCAAAACAGCGTTTGCTGGCGCTGTAAGCGCTCTAAACAGTGTTTCTGAGCATAACTTGGAGCAAAAGTGCAACTTTTGAAGAATGAACTGAAAACTCATATTTTGTTCTAAAACAGTGTTTGGATGTGATAACAAGCTGTTTTATCATGTTTGTAAGGTTACACATGCATTTCCTAACAAGTAGGTAAGGCTTGCATTAAGGCGTTCAAAACAGCGTTTGCTGGCGTTGTAAGAGCTCTAAACAGTGTTTCTGAGCATAACTTGGAGCAAAAGTGCAACTTTTGAAGAATGAACTGAAAACTCATATTTTGTTCTAAAACAGTGTTTGGATGTGATAACAAGCTGTTTTATCATGTTTGTAAGGTTACACATGCATTTCCTAACAAGTAGGTAAGGCTTGCATTAAGGCGTTCAAAACAGCGTTTGCTGGCGTTGTAAGAGCTCTAAACAGTGTTTCTGAGCATAACTTGCAGCAAAAGTGCAACTTTTGAAGAATGAACTGAAAACTCATATTTTGTTCTAAAACAGTGTTTGGATGTGATAACAAGCTGTTTTATCATGTTTGTAAGGTTACACATGCATTTCCTAACAAGTAGGTAAGGCTTGCATTAAGGCGTTCAAAACAGCGTTTGCTGGCGCTGTAAGCGCTCTAAACAGTGTTTCTGAGCATAACTTGTGGCAAAAGTGCAACTTTTGAGGAATGAAAAGAAAACTCATATTTTGAATGAAAACAGTGTTTGGATGTGATAACAAGCTGTTTTATCATGTTTGTAATGTTACACATCCATTTTCTAACAAGTAGTAAGTCTTGCATTAAGGCGTTCAAAACAGCGTTTGCTGGCGCTGTAAGCGCTCTAAACAGTGTTTCTGAGCATAACTTGGAGCAAAAGTGCAACTTTTGAAGAATGAACTGAAAACTCATATTTTGTTCTAAAACAGTGTTTGGATGTGATAACAAGCTGTTTTATCATGTTTGTAAGGTTACACATGCATTTCCTAACAAGTAGGTAAGGCTTGCATTAAGGCGTTCAAAACAGCGTTTGCTGGCGTTGTAAGAGCTCTAAACAGTGTTTCTGAGCATAACTTGGAGCAAAAGTGCAACTTTTGAAGAATGAACTGAAAACTCATATTTTGTTCTAAAACAGTGTTTGGATGTGATAACAAGCTGTTTTATCATGTTTGTAAGGTTACACATGCATTTCCTAACAAGTAGGTAAGGCTTGCATTAAGGCGTTCAAAACAGCGTTTGCTGGCGTTGTAAGAGCTCTAAACAGTGTTTCTGAGCATAACTTGCAGCAAAAGTGCAACTTTTGAAGAATGAACTGAAAACTCATATTTTGTTCTAAAACAGTGTTTGGATGTGATAACAAGCTGTTTTATCATGTTTGTAAGGTTACACATGCATTTCCTAACAAGTAGGTAAGGCTTGCATTAAGGCGTTCAAAACAGCGTTTGCTGGCGCTGTAAGCGCTCTAAACAGTGTTTCTGAGCATAACTTGTGGCAAAAGTGCAACTTTTGAGGAATGAAAAGAAAACTCATATTTTGAATGAAAACAGTGTTTGGATGTGATAACAAGCTGTTTTATCATGTTTGTAATGTTACACATCCATTTTCTAACAAGTAGTAAGTCTTGCATTAAGGCGTTCAAAACAGCGTTTGCTGGCGCTGTAAGCGCTCTAAACAGTGTTTCTGAGCATAACTTGGAGCAAAAGTGCAACTTTTGAAGAATGAACTGAAAACTCATATTTTGTTCTAAAACAGTGTTTGGATGTGATAACAAGCTGTTTTAACATGTTTGTAAGGTTACACATGCATTTCCTAACAAGTAGGTAAGGCTTGCATTAAGGCGTTCAAAACAGCGTTTGCTGGCGTTGTAAGAGCTCTAAACAGTGTTTCTGAGCATAACTTGTGGCAAAAGTGCAACTTTTGAAGAATGAAAAGAAAACTCATATTTTGAATGAAAACAGTGTTTGGATGTGATAACAAGCTGTTTTATCATGTTTGTAATGTTACACATCCATTTTCTAACAAGTAGTAAGTCTTGCATTAAGGCGTTCAAAACAGCGTTTGCTGGCGCTGTAAGCGCTCTAAACAGTGTTTCTGAGCATAACTTGGAGCAAAAGTGCAACTTTTGAAGAATGAACTGAAAACTCATATTTTGTTCTAAAACAGTGTTTGGATGTGATAACAAGCTGTTTTATCATGTTTGTAATGTTACACATGCATTTCCAAACAAGTAGTAAGTCTTGTATTAAGGCGTTCAAAACAGCGTTTGCTGGCGCTGTAAGCGCTCTAAACAGTGTTTCTGAGCATAACTTGGAGCAAAAGTGCAACTTTTGAAGAATGAACTGAAAACTCATATTTTGTTCTAAAACAGTGTTTGGATGTGATAACAAGCTGTTTTATCATGTTTGTAAGGTTACACATGCATTTCCTAACAAGTAGGTAAGGCTTGCATTAAGGCGTTCAAAACAGCGTTTGCTGGCGTTGTAAGAGCTCTAAACAGTGTTTCTGAGCATAACTTGGAGCAAAAGTGCAACTTTTGAAGAATGAACTGAAAACTCATATTTTGTTCTAAAACAGTGTTTGGATGTGATAACAAGCTGTTTTATCATGTTTGTAAGGTTACACATGCATTTCCTAACAAGTAGGTAAGGCTTGCATTAAGGCGTTCAAAACAGCGTTTGCTGGCGTTGTAAGAGCTCTAAACAGTGTTTCTGAGCATAACTTGCAGCAAAAGTGCAACTTTTGAAGAATGAACTGAAAACTCATATTTTGTTCTAAAACAGTGTTTGGATGTGATAACAAGCTGTTTTATCATGTTTGTAAGGTTACACATGCATTTCCTAACAAGTAGGTAAGGCTTGCATTAAGGCGTTCAAAACAGCGTTTGCTGGCGCTGTAAGCGCTCTAAACAGTGTTTCTGAGCATAACTTGTGGCAAAAGTGCAACTTTTGAAGAATGAAAAGAAAACTCATATTTTGAATGAAAACAGTGTTTGGATGTGATAACAAGCTGTTTTATCATGTTTGTAATGTTACACATCCATTTTCTAACAAGTAGTAAGTCTTGCATTAAGGCGTTCAAAACAGCGTTTGCTGGCGCTGTAAGCGCTCTAAACAGTGTTTCTGAGCATAACTTGGAGCAAAAGTGCAACTTTTGAAGAATGAACTGAAAACTCATATTTTGTTCTAAAACAGTGTTTGGATGTGATAACAAGCTGTTTTATCATGTTTGTAATGTTACACATGCATTTCCAAACAAGTAGTAAGTCTTGTATTAAGGCGTTCAAAACAGCGTTTGCTGGCGCTGTAAGCGCTCTAAACAGTGTTTCTGAGCATAACTTGGAGCAAAAGTGCAACTTTTGAAGAATGAACTGAAAACTCATATTTTGTTCTAAAACAGTGTTTGGATGTGATAACAAGCTGTTTTATCATGTTTGTAAGGTTACACATGCATTTCCTAACAAGTAGGTAAGGCTTGCATTAAGGCGTTCAAAACAGCGTTTGCTGGCGTTGTAAGAGCTCTAAACAGTGTTTCTGAGCATAACTTGGAGCAAAAGTGCAACTTTTGAAGAATGAACTGAAAACTCATATTTTGTTCTAAAACAGTGTTTGGATGTGATAACAAGCTGTTTTATCATGTTTGTAAGGTTACACATGCATTTCCTAACAAGTAGGTAAGGCTTGCATTAAGGCGTTCAAAACAGCGTTTGCTGGCGTTGTAAGAGCTCTAAACAGTGTTTCTGAGCATAACTTGCAGCAAAAGTGCAACTTTTGAAGAATGAACTGAAAACTCATATTTTGTTCTAAAACAGTGTTTGGATGTGATAACAAGCTGTTTTATCATGTTTGTAAGGTTACACATGCATTTCCTAACAAGTAGGTAAGGCTTGCATTAAGGCGTTCAAAACAGCGTTTGCTGGCGCTGTAAGCGCTCTAAACAGTGTTTCTGAGCATAACTTGTGGCAAAAGTGCAACTTTTGAAGAATGAAAAGAAAACTCATATTTTGAATGAAAACAGTGTTTGGATGTGATAACAAGCTGTTTTATCATGTTTGTAAGGTTACACATGCATTTCCTAACAAGTAGGTAAGGCTTGCATTAAGGCGTTCAAAACAGCGTTTGCTGGCGCTGTAAGCGCTCTAAACAGTGTTTCTGAGCATAACTTGGAGCAAAAGTGCAACTTTTGAAGAATGAACTGAAAACTCATATTTTGTTCTAAAACAGTGTTTGGATGTGATAACAAGCTGTTTTATCATGTTTGTAATGTTACACATGCATTTCCTAACAAGTAGGTAAGGCTTGCATTAAGGCGTTCAAAACAGCGTTTGCTGGCGTTGTAAGAGCTCTAAACAGTGTTTCTGAGCATAACTTGGAGCAAAAGTGCAACTTTTGAAGAATGAACTGAAAACTCATATTTTGTTCTAAAACAGTGTTTGGATGTGATAACAAGCTGTTTTATCATGTTTGTAAGGTTACACATGCATTTCCTAACAAGTAGGTAAGGCTTGCATTAAGGCGTTCAAAACAGCGTTTGCTGGCGTTGTAAGAGCTCTAAACAGTGTTTCTGAGCATAACTTGCAGCAAAAGTGCAACTTTTGAAGAATGAACTGAAAACTCATATTTTGTTCTAAAACAGTGTTTGGATGTGATAACAAGCTGTTTTATCATGTTTGTAAGGTTACACATGCATTTCCTAACAAGTAGGTAAGGCTTGCATTAAGGCGTTCAAAACAGCGTTTGCTGGCGCTGTAAGCGCTCTAAACAGTGTTTCTGAGCATAACTTGTGGCAAAAGTGCAACTTTTGAGGAATGAAAAGAAAACTCATATTTTGAATGAAAACAGTGTTTGGATGTGATAACAAGCTGTTTTATCATGTTTGTAATGTTACACATCCATTTTCTAACAAGTAGTAAGTCTTGCATTAAGGCGTTCAAAACAGCGTTTGCTGGCGCTGTAAGCGCTCTAAACAGTGTTTCTGAGCATAACTTGGAGCAAAAGTGCAACTTTTGAAGAATGAACTGAAAACTCATATTTTGTTCTAAAACAGTGTTTGGATGTGATAACAAGCTGTTTTATCATGTTTGTAAGGTTACACATGCATTTCCTAACAAGTAGGTAAGGCTTGCATTAAGGCGTTCAAAACAGCGTTTGCTGGCGTTGTAAGAGCTCTAAACAGTGTTTCTGAGCATAACTTGGAGCAAAAGTGCAACTTTTGAAGAATGAACTGAAAACTCATATTTTGTTCTAAAACAGTGTTTGGATGTGATAACAAGCTGTTTTATCATGTTTGTAAGGTTACACATGCATTTCCTAACAAGTAGGTAAGGCTTGCATTAAGGCGTTCAAAACAGCGTTTGCTGGCGCTGTAAGCGCTCTAAACAGTGTTTCTGAGCATAACTTGGAGCAAAAGTGCAACTTTTGAAGAATGAACTGAAAACTCATATTTTGTTCTAAAACAGTGTTTGGATGTGATAACAAGCTGTTTTATCATGTTTGTAATGTTACACATGCATTTCCAAACAAGTAGTAAGTCTTGTATTAAGGCGTTCAAAACAGCGTTTGCTGGCGCTGTAAGCGCTCTAAACAGTGTTTCTGAGCATAACTTGTGGCAAAAGTGCAACTTTTGAGGAATGAAAAGAAAACTCATATTTTGAATGAAAACAGTGTTTGGATGTGATAACAAGCTGTTTTATCATGTTTGTAATGTTACACATCCATTTTCTAACAAGTAGTAAGTCTTGCATTAAGGCGTTCAAAACAGCGTTTGCTGGCGCTGTAAGCGCTCTAAACAGTGTTTCTGAGCATAACTTGGAGCAAAAGTGCAACTTTTGAAGAATGAACTGAAAACTCATATTTTGTTCTAAAACAGTGTTTGGATGTGATAACAAGCTGTTTTATCATGTTTGTAATGTTACACATCCATTTTCTAACAAGTAGTAAGTCTTGCATTAAGGCGTTCAAAACAGCGTTTGCTGGCGCTGTAAGCGCTCTAAACAGTGTTTCTGAGCATAACTTGGAGCAAAAGTGCAACTTTTGAAGAATGAACTGAAAACTCATATTTTGTTCTAAAACAGTGTTTGGATGTGATAACAAGCTGTTTTATCATGTTTGTAATGTTACACATCCATTTTCTAACAAGTAGTAAGTCTTGCATTAAGGCGTTCAAAACAGCGTTTGCTGGCGCTGTAAGCGCTCTAAACAGTGTTTCTGAGCATAACTTGGAGCAAAAGTGCAACTTTTGAAGAATGAACTGAAAACTCATATTTTGTTCTAAAACAGTGTTTGGATGTGATAACAAGCTGTTTTATCATGTTTGTAAGGTTACACATGCATTTCCTAACAAGTAGGTAAGGCTTGCATTAAGGCGTTCAAAACAGCGTTTGCTGGCGTTGTAAGAGCTCTAAACAGTGTTTCTGAGCATAACTTGGAGCAAAAGTGCAACTTTTGAAGAATGAACTGAAAACTCATATTTTGTTCTAAAACAGTGTTTGGATGTGATAACAAGCTGTTTTATCATGTTTGTAAGGTTACACATGCATTTCCTAACAAGTAGGTAAGGCTTGCATTAAGGCGTTCAAAACAGCGTTTGCTGGCGTTGTAAGAGCTCTAAACAGTGTTTCTGAGCATAACTTGCAGCAAAAGTGCAACTTTTGAAGAATGAACTGAAAACTCATATTTTGTTCTAAAACAGTGTTTGGATGTGATAACAAGCTGTTTTATCATGTTTGTAAGGTTACACATGCATTTCCTAACAAGTAGGTAAGGCTTGCATTAAGGCGTTCAAAACAGCGTTTGCTGGCGCTGTAAGCGCTCTAAACAGTGTTTCTGAGCATAACTTGTGGCAAAAGTGCAACTTTTGAGGAATGAAAAGAAAACTCATATTTTGAATGAAAACAGTGTTTGGATGTGATAACAAGCTGTTTTATCATGTTTGTAATGTTACACATCCATTTTCTAACAAGTAGTAAGTCTTGCATTAAGGCGTTCAAAACAGCGTTTGCTGGCGCTGTAAGCGCTCTAAACAGTGTTTCTGAGCATAACTTGGAGCAAAAGTGCAACTTTTGAAGAATGAACTGAAAACTCATATTTTGTTCTAAAACAGTGTTTGGATGTGATAACAAGCTGTTTTAACATGTTTGTAAGGTTACACATGCATTTCCTAACAAGTAGGTAAGGCTTGCATTAAGGCGTTCAAAACAGCGTTTGCTGGCGTTGTAAGAGCTCTAAACAGTGTTTCTGAGCATAACTTGTGGCAAAAGTGCAACTTTTGAAGAATGAAAAGAAAACTCATATTTTGAATGAAAACAGTGTTTGGATGTGATAACAAGCTGTTTTATCATGTTTGTAATGTTACACATCCATTTTCTAACAAGTAGTAAGTCTTGCATTAAGGCGTTCAAAACAGCGTTTGCTGGCGCTGTAAGCGCTCTAAACAGTGTTTCTGAGCATAACTTGGAGCAAAAGTGCAACTTTTGAAGAATGAACTGAAAACTCATATTTTGTTCTAAAACAGTGTTTGGATGTGATAACAAGCTGTTTTATCATGTTTGTAATGTTACACATCCATTTTCTAACAAGTAGTAAGTCTTGCATTAAGGCGTTCAAAACAACGTTTGCTGGCGCTGTAAGCGCTCTAAACAGTGTTTCTGAGCATAACTTGGAGCAAAAGTGCAACTTTTGAAGAATGAACTGAAAACTCATATTTTGTTCTAAAACAGTGTTTGGATGTGATAACAAGCTGTTTTATCATGTTTGTAATGTTACACATCCATTTTCTAACAAGTAGTAAGTCTTGCATTAAGGCGTTCAAAACAGCGTTTGCTGGCGCTGTAAGCGCTCTAAA
This sequence comes from Brachyhypopomus gauderio, assembly GCF_052324685.1. NCBI lineage: Eukaryota > Metazoa > Chordata > Actinopteri > Gymnotiformes > Hypopomidae > Brachyhypopomus > Brachyhypopomus gauderio. The sequence continues at coordinate 8,372 of NW_027507329.1, read as the reverse complement.
CAGTGTTTCTGAGCATAACTTGGAGCAAAAGTGCAACTTTTGAAGAATGAACTGAAAACTCATATTTTGTTCTAAAACAGTGTTTGGATGTGATAACAAGCTGTTTTATCATGTTTGTAAGGTTACACATGCATTTCCTAACAAGTAGGTAAGGCTTGCATTAAGGCGTTCAAAACAGCGTTTGCTGGCGTTGTAAGAGCTCTAAACAGTGTTTCTGAGCATAACTTGGAGCAAAAGTGCAACTTTTGAAGAATGAACTGAAAACTCATATTTTGTTCTAAAACAGTGTTTGGATGTGATAACAAGCTGTTTTATCATGTTTGTAAGGTTACACATGCATTTCCTAACAAGTAGGTAAGGCTTGCATTAAGGCGTTCAAAACAGCGTTTGCTGGCGTTGTAAGAGCTCTAAACAGTGTTTCTGAGCATAACTTGCAGCAAAAGTGCAACTTTTGAAGAATGAACTGAAAACTCATATTTTGTTCTAAAACAGTGTTTGGATGTGATAACAAGCTGTTTTATCATGTTTGTAAGGTTACACATGCATTTCCTAACAAGTAGGTAAGGCTTGCATTAAGGCGTTCAAAACAGCGTTTGCTGGCGCTGTAAGCGCTCTAAACAGTGTTTCTGAGCATAACTTGTGGCAAAAGTGCAACTTTTGAGGAATGAAAAGAAAACTCATATTTTGAATGAAAACAGTGTTTGGATGTGATAACAAGCTGTTTTATCATGTTTGTAATGTTACACATCCATTTTCTAACAAGTAGTAAGTCTTGCATTAAGGCGTTCAAAACAGCGTTTGCTGGCGCTGTAAGCGCTCTAAACAGTGTTTCTGAGCATAACTTGGAGCAAAAGTGCAACTTTTGAAGAATGAACTGAAAACTCATATTTTGTTCTAAAACAGTGTTTGGATGTGATAACAAGCTGTTTTAACATGTTTGTAAGGTTACACATGCATTTCCTAACAAGTAGGTAAGGCTTGCATTAAGGCGTTCAAAACAGCGTTTGCTGGCGTTGTAAGAGCTCTAAACAGTGTTTCTGAGCATAACTTGTGGCAAAAGTGCAACTTTTGAAGAATGAAAAGAAAACTCATATTTTGAATGAAAACAGTGTTTGGATGTGATAACAAGCTGTTTTATCATGTTTGTAATGTTACACATCCATTTTCTAACAAGTAGTAAGTCTTGCATTAAGGCGTTCAAAACAGCGTTTGCTGGCGCTGTAAGCGCTCTAAACAGTGTTTCTGAGCATAACTTGGAGCAAAAGTGCAACTTTTGAAGAATGAACTGAAAACTCATATTTTGTTCTAAAACAGTGTTTGGATGTGATAACAAGCTGTTTTATCATGTTTGTAAGGTTACACATGCATTTCCTAACAAGTAGGTAAGGCTTGCATTAAGGCGTTCAAAACAGCGTTTGCTGCGTTGTAGAGCTCTAAACAGTGTTTCTGTGAGCATAACTTGGAGCAAAAGTGCAACTTTTGAAGAATGAACTGAAAACTCATATTTTGTTCTAAAACAGTGTTTGGATGTGATAACAAGCTGTTTTATCATGTTTGTAAGGTTACACATGCATTTCCTAACAAGTAGGTAAGGCTTGCATTAAGGCGTTCAAAACAGCGTTTGCTGGCGTTGTAAGAGCTCTAAACAGTGTTTCTGAGCATAACTTGCAGCAAAAGTGCAACTTTTGAAGAATGAACTGAAAACTCATATTTTGTTCTAAAACAGTGTTTGGATGTGATAACAAGCTGTTTTATCATGTTTGTAAGGTTACACATGCATTTCCTAACAAGTAGGTAAGGCTTGCATTAAGGCGTTCAAAACAGCGTTTGCTGGCGCTGTAAGCGCTCTAAACAGTGTTTCTGAGCATAACTTGTGGCAAAAGTGCAACTTTTGAGGAATGAAAAGAAAACTCATATTTTGAATGAAAACAGTGTTTGGATGTGATAACAAGCTGTTTTATCATGTTTGTAATGTTACACATCCATTTTCTAACAAGTAGTAAGTCTTGCATTAAGGCGTTCAAAACAGCGTTTGCTGGCGCTGTAAGCGCTCTAAACAGTGTTTCTGAGCATAACTTGGAGCAAAAGTGCAACTTTTGAAGAATGAACTGAAAACTCATATTTTGTTCTAAAACAGTGTTTGGATGTGATAACAAGCTGTTTTAACATGTTTGTAAGGTTACACATGCATTTCCTAACAAGTAGGTAAGGCTTGCATTAAGGCGTTCAAAACAGCGTTTGCTGGCGTTGTAAGAGCTCTAAACAGTGTTTCTGAGCATAACTTGTGGCAAAAGTGCAACTTTTGAAGAATGAAAAGAAAACTCATATTTTGAATGAAAACAGTGTTTGGATGTGATAACAAGCTGTTTTATCATGTTTGTAATGTTACACATCCATTTTCTAACAAGTAGTAAGTCTTGCATTAAGGCGTTCAAAACAGCGTTTGCTGGCGCTGTAAGCGCTCTAAACAGTGTTTCTGAGCATAACTTGGAGCAAAAGTGCAACTTTTGAAGAATGAACTGAAAACTCATATTTTGTTCTAAAACAGTGTTTGGATGTGATAACAAGCTGTTTTATCATGTTTGTAATGTTACACATGCATTTCCAAACAAGTAGTAAGTCTTGTATTAAGGCGTTCAAAACAGCGTTTGCTGGCGCTGTAAGCGCTCTAAACAGTGTTTCTGAGCATAACTTGGAGCAAAAGTGCAACTTTTGAAGAATGAACTGAAAACTCATATTTTGTTCTAAAACAGTGTTTGGATGTGATAACAAGCTGTTTTATCATGTTTGTAAGGTTACACATGCATTTCCTAACAAGTAGGTAAGGCTTGCATTAAGGCGTTCAAAACAGCGTTTGCTGGCGTTGTAAGAGCTCTAAACAGTGTTTCTGAGCATAACTTGGAGCAAAAGTGCAACTTTTGAAGAATGAACTGAAAACTCATATTTTGTTCTAAAACAGTGTTTGGATGTGATAACAAGCTGTTTTATCATGTTTGTAAGGTTACACATGCATTTCCTAACAAGTAGGTAAGGCTTGCATTAAGGCGTTCAAAACAGCGTTTGCTGGCGCTGTAAGCGCTCTAAACAGTGTTTCTGAGCATAACTTGTGGCAAAAGTGCAACTTTTGAAGAATGAAAAGAAAACTCATATTTTGAATGAAAACAGTGTTTGGATGTGATAACAAGCTGTTTTATCATGTTTGTAATGTTACACATCCATTTTCTAACAAGTAGTAAGTCTTGCATTAAGGCGTTCAAAACAGCGTTTGCTGGCGCTGTAAGCGCTCTAAACAGTGTTTCTGAGCATAACTTGGAGCAAAAGTGCAACTTTTGAAGAATGAACTGAAAACTCATATTTTGTTCTAAAACAGTGTTTGGATGTGATAACAAGCTGTTTTATCATGTTTGTAATGTTACACATGCATTTTCTAACAAGTAGTAAGTCTTGCATTAAGGCGTTCAAAACAGCGTTTGCTGGCGCTGTAAGCGCTCTAAACAGTGTTTCTGAGCATAACTTGGAGCAAAAGTGCAACTTTTGAAGAATGAACTGAAAACTCCTATTTTGTTCTAAAACAGTGTTTGGATGTGATAACAAGCTGTTTTAACATGTTTGTAAGGTTACACATGCATTTCCTAACAAGTAGGTAAGGCTTGCATTAAGGCGTTCAAAACAGCGTTTGCTGGCGTTGTAAGAGCTCTAAACAGTGTTTCTGAGCATAACTTGTGGCAAAAGTGCAACTTTTGAAGAATGAAAAGAAAACTCATATTTTGAATGAAAACAGTGTTTGGATGTGATAACAAGCTGTTTTATCATGTTTGTAATGTTACACATGCATTTTCTAACAAGTAGTAAGTCTTGCATTAAGGCGTTCAAAACAGCGTTTGCTGGCGCTGTAAGCGCTCTAAACAGTGTTTCTGAGCATAACTTGGAGCAAAAGTGCAACTTTTTTTAAGAATGAACTGAAAACTCATATTTTGTTCTAAAACAGTGTTTGGATGTGATAACAAGCTGTTTTAACATGTTTGTAAGGTTACACATGCATTTCCTAACAAGTAGGTAAGGCTTGCATTAAGGCGTTCAAAACAGCGTTTGCTGGCGTTGTAAGAGCTCTAAACAGTGTTTCTGAGCATAACTTGTGGCAAAAGTGCAACTTTTGAAGAATGAAAAGAAAACTCATATTTTGAATGAAAACAGTGTTTGGATGTGATAACAAGCTGTTTTATCATGTTTGTAATGTTACACATCCATTTTCTAACAAGTAGTAAGTCTTGCATTAAGGCGTTCAAAACAGCGTTTGCTGGCGCTGTAAGCGCTCTAAACAGTGTTTCTGAGCATAACTTGGAGCAAAAGTGCAACTTTTGAAGAATGAACTGAAAACTCATATTTTGTTCTAAAACAGTGTTTGGATGTGATAACAAGCTGTTTTAACATGTTTGTAAGGTTACACATGCATTTCCTAACAAGTAGGTAAGGCTTGCATTAAGGCGTTCAAAACAGCGTTTGCTGGCGTTGTAAGAGCTCTAAACAGTGTTTCTGAGCATAACTTGTGGCAAAAGTGCAACTTTTGAAGAATGAAAAGAAAACTCATATTTTGAATGAAAACAGTGTTTGGATGTGATAACAAGCTGTTTTATCATGTTTGTAATGTTACACATCCATTTTCTAACAAGTAGTAAGTCTTGCATTAAGGCGTTCAAAACAGCGTTTGCTGGCGCTGTAAGCGCTCTAAACAGTGTTTCTGAGCATAACTTGGAGCAAAAGTGCAACTTTTGAAGAATGAACTGAAAACTCATATTTTGTTCTAAAACAGTGTTTGGATGTGATAACAAGCTGTTTTATCATGTTTGTAATGTTACACATGCATTTCCAAACAAGTAGTAAGTCTTGTATTAAGGCGTTCAAAACAGCGTTTGCTGGCGCTGTAAGCGCTCTAAACAGTGTTTCTGAGCATAACTTGGAGCAAAAGTGCAACTTTTGAAGAATGAACTGAAAACTCATATTTTGTTCTAAAACAGTGTTTGGATGTGATAACAAGCTGTTTTATCATGTTTGTAAGGTTACACATGCATTTCCTAACAAGTAGGTAAGGCTTGCATTAAGGCGTTCAAAACAGCGTTTGCTGGCGTTGTAAGAGCTCTAAACAGTGTTTCTGAGCATAACTTGGAGCAAAAGTGCAACTTTTGAAGAATGAACTGAAAACTCATATTTTGTTCTAAAACAGTGTTTGGATGTGATAACAAGCTGTTTTATCATGTTTGTAAGGTTACACATGCATTTCCTAACAAGTAGGTAAGGCTTGCATTAAGGCGTTCAAAACAGCGTTTGCTGGCGTTGTAAGAGCTCTAAACAGTGTTTCTGAGCATAACTTGCAGCAAAAGTGCAACTTTTGAAGAATGAACTGAAAACTCATATTTTGTTCTAAAACAGTGTTTGGATGTGATAACAAGCTGTTTTATCATGTTTGTAAGGTTACACATGCATTTCCTAACAAGTAGGTAAGGCTTGCATTAAGGCGTTCAAAACAGCGTTTGCTGGCGCTGTAAGCGCTCTAAACAGTGTTTCTGAGCATAACTTGTGGCAAAAGTGCAACTTTTGAAGAATGAAAAGAAAACTCATATTTTGAATGAAAACAGTGTTTGGATGTGATAACAAGCTGTTTTATCATGTTTGTAATGTTACACATCCATTTTCTAACAAGTAGTAAGTCTTGCATTAAGGCGTTCAAAACAGCGTTTGCTGGCGCTGTAAGCGCTCTAAACAGTGTTTCTGAGCATAACTTGGAGCAAAAGTGCAACTTTTGAAGAATGAACTGAAAACTCATATTTTGTTCTAAACAGTGTTTGGATGTGATAACAAGCTGTTTTATCATGTTTGTAATGTTACACATGCATTTCCTAACAAGTAGGTAAGGCTTGCATTAAGGCGTTCAAAACAGCGTTTGCTGGCGTTGTAAGAGCTCTAAACAGTGTTTCTGAGCATAACTTGGAGCAAAAGTGCAACTTTTGAAGAATGAACTGAAAACTCATATTTTGTTCTAAAACAGTGTTTGGATGTGATAACAAGCTGTTTTATCATGTTTGTAAGGTTACACATGCATTTCCTAACAAGTAGGTAAGGCTTGCATTAAGGCGTTCAAAACAGCGTTTGCTGGCGTTGTAAGAGCTCTAAACAGTGTTTCTGAGCATAACTTGCAGCAAAAGTGCAACTTTTGAAGAATGAACTGAAAACTCATATTTTGTTCTAAAACAGTGTTTGGATGTGATAACAAGCTGTTTTATCATGTTTGTAAGGTTACACATGCATTTCCTAACAAGTAGGTAAGGCTTGCATTAAGGCGTTCAAAACAGCGTTTGCTGGCGCTGTAAGCGCTCTAAACAGTGTTTCTGAGCATAACTTGTGGCAAAAGTGCAACTTTTGAGGAATGAAAAGAAAACTCATATTTTGAATGAAAACAGTGTTTGGATGTGATAACAAGCTGTTTTATCATGTTTGTAATGTTACACATCCATTTTCTAACAAGTAGTAAGTCTTGCATTAAGGCGTTCAAAACAGCGTTTGCTGGCGCTGTAAGCGCTCTAAACAGTGTTTCTGAGCATAACTTGGAGCAAAAGTGCAACTTTTGAAGAATGAACTGAAAACTCATATTTTGTTCTAAAACAGTGTTTGGATGTGATAACAAGCTGTTTTATCATGTTTGTAAGGTTACACATGCATTTCCTAACAAGTAGGTAAGGCTTGCATTAAGGCGTTCAAAACAGCGTTTGCTGGCGTTGTAAGAGCTCTAAACAGTGTTTCTGAGCATAACTTGGAGCAAAAGTGCAACTTTTGAAGAATGAACTGAAAACTCATATTTTGTTCTAAAACAGTGTTTGGATGTGATAACAAGCTGTTTTATCATGTTTGTAAGGTTACACATGCATTTCCTAACAAGTAGGTAAGGCTTGCATTAAGGCGTTCAAAACAGCGTTTGCTGGCGCTGTAAGCGCTCTAAACAGTGTTTCTGAGCATAACTTGGAGCAAAAGTGCAACTTTTGAAGAATGAACTGAAAACTCATATTTTGTTCTAAAACAGTGTTTGGATGTGATAACAAGCTGTTTTATCATGTTTGTAATGTTACACATGCATTTCCAAACAAGTAGTAAGTCTTGTATTAAGGCGTTCAAAACAGCGTTTGCTGGCGCTGTAAGCGCTCTAAACAGTGTTTCTGAGCATAACTTGTGGCAAAAGTGCAACTTTTGAGGAATGAAAAGAAAACTCATATTTTGAATGAAAACAGTGTTTGGATGTGATAACAAGCTGTTTTATCATGTTTGTAATGTTACACATCCATTTTCTAACAAGTAGTAAGTCTTGCATTAAGGCGTTCAAAACAGCGTTTGCTGGCGCTGTAAGCGCTCTAAACAGTGTTTCTGAGCATAACTTGGAGCAAAAGTGCAACTTTGAAGAATGAACTGAAAACTCATATTTTGTTCTAAAACAGTGTTTGGATGTGATAACAAGCTGTTTTATCATGTTTGTAATGTTACACATCCATTTTCTAACAAGTAGTAAGTCTTGCATTAAGGCGTTCAAAACAGCGTTTGCTGGCGCTGTAAGCGCTCTAAACAGTGTTTCTGAGCATAACTTGGAGCAAAAGTGCAACTTTTGAAGAATGAACTGAAAACTCATATTTTGTTCTAAAACAGTGTTTGGATGTGATAACAAGCTGTTTTATCATGTTTGTAATGTTACACATCCATTTCTAACAAGTAGTAAGTCTTGCATTAAGGCGTTCAAAACAGCGTTTGCTGGCGCTGTAAGCGCTCTAAACAGTGTTTCTGAGCATAACTTGGAGCAAAAGTGCAACTTTTGAAGAATGAACTGAAAACTCATATTTTGTTCTAAAACAGTGTTTGGATGTGATAACAAGCTGTTTTATCATGTTTGTAAGGTTACACATGCATTTCCTAACAAGTAGGTAAGGCTTGCATTAAGGCGTTCAAAACAGCGTTTGCTGGCGTTGTAAGAGCTCTAAACAGTGTTTCTGAGCATAACTTGGAGCAAAAGTGCAACTTTTGAAGAATGAACTGAAAACTCATATTTTGTTCTAAAACAGTGTTTGGATGTGATAACAAGCTGTTTTATCATGTTTGTAAGGTTACACATGCATTTCCTAACAAGTAGGTAAGGCTTGCATTAAGGCGTTCAAAACAGCGTTTGCTGGCGTTGTAAGAGCTCTAAACAGTGTTTCTGAGCATAACTTGCAGCAAAAGTGCAACTTTTGAAGAATGAACTGAAAACTCATATTTTGTTCTAAAACAGTGTTTGGATGTGATAACAAGCTGTTTTATCATGTTTGTAAGGTTACACATGCATTTCCTAACAAGTAGGT
>NW_027507328.1:0-50145 GCF_052324685.1 Brachyhypopomus gauderio | reverse complement strand
TCTCTCTCTCTCCCCATATATCTATATTTTCTCTCTTCTAACTGTCCCACAGCTCCTGCTGGGGTAGGACTGGGGTCCAGCTCAGACCGGCTGTGTTCGATGACTCAAGTGCCGAGAATTTACGGTGGGCTGCCTTTTGCTTTTCTGTCTCTCTCTGTCCCTTTCATAGGCTCCCTGCACGCTTGGTCATACAACACAGTCTAATAAAGCTGAAAGGCCCCTTTCAGTTTCTCCGTGCACCGGCGGGACGTGCTGGGGCCACAGACACAGTTTACTGCTGTGCGGTAAAACAGCAGAGATCCACTTTAAAAAAACTGCTTTTACTTAGGCCAGAGCGGGAGGCCTAAATGGGGGAGAAAACACATTTATGTGTTTCAGCCTTAGACACGCGCACGTGTGTGTGTGTGTGTGTGTGTGTGTGTGTGTGTGTGTGTGTGTGTGCGTGCGCGCACGCTGAACTCTTAATGGATACGGCTCTATAAAAGTGCTCTGTAGGTCACTGGAGACACAGCAGTCGGACCACAGACGTTCTGTAGATGTCCTAGGAGACCAGTGACCTCCCATACAGACACTGGGCCGTACGTTACAATGCTTCCGTAAATGATGGGAACTACAAAGAGAATCGCTGGGCAACCAGTCTGAATGGTGACGCTCGCGTGACGGCAAACCAGAGCCAACCTGACTTCATTCACAGTTCCTCACATGTACTGTGTGTGGCTGAGAAATGCGATGTTTGAAAGGCTCAGTAGAGCATGTGGACGATGGAGTTTCTCCGGAAGGCTGGTAGGGATGAGTGGCTTGAAAGGCTATTAACTCAGAGTCAAGTTTAGGAAGTTCGGGAAGGGTTGTCGGGGGCAAACTATAATGAATCTCACTTGCACACAAGCTGGCTCACACACACACACACACACACACACACACACACACACACACACACACACACACACACACACACACACACACACACACACACACACACCCTTCTAAGGCCTCATTTGCCCATTCAAAGCTTGCAGAACGTAATAGCGTTCCCTCAACAGCCCTCAGACTAGCTGCACCTCCCTGACCCCCAAATGCACTCTGCACCTGTATAATAAACCTGCGGGGAAAGCGAAACACCAACACACGAGCGTACTCACCGACTACATCCAGGGTGTATGTGTGGTTGATGGAGCCATGTATGTTCTTCACCACACAGGTGTAGTTGCCTTTATCAGAGGGAACCACACTCTCCATAATCAGAGTCCAGTGCTGGAGTCGAACCTGCACAAAAACTAAAAGTCAGTTCTCAGAACTTTCCCAGTGGTCAGAACTTTCCCAGCACTTCCTCTGTACCCCTACATATCACTGCCAAAACTCCTAAAAAGTCATTATGAACGCCAAGTTCTCCTAAAGCTCACCCAACGCTCACTCCCTTCTACAGGGTGCTTTCCTAGCTTCACTCAACAGAAGCTCAAATCTCACTCAATATTCCAACTTGCTGGGAAAGTTGTAGTTCATAGCCAGTGTTTTTTAATATATATTTCTGCAGTCTGTTTCAGGCCAGACTAGTTTCAACTGTAATACTCCATGAAACCATTTGTGTCTAATATCATGTCCCTAGTGTCTCTCAGACCCAGGGAGCAGGCGCTCTCTCAGTGCCCGTCTCTGAAGCCAACTCTCCAAGCAGGGCATCATGGGAAAAGCAATCCCGTGCGTGCCGACAGACGGCCCGAAGCACGAGCCCTTGCCGTAGGAAAGTGACTAACTTAGACACCCTCCCTCTCCTTGCCTGCCTTTACTGACCATGAACGCCGATATTCAGGATGAACCAAGGACAGACATAAACATGGTGTTCAAAACAAACAGCAAGTTAGAAATCATGTCTGATCCACGAGGGGCCATTTTCAGTGAGCACCACTTTAGTGCCACAAGGTTTCTGTTTGGCAGAGCAGCACAAAATGTTTTGAAAATGCCAAAAAAATCCCACCCACCACCCCAGCAAATACACGTCCAGTCAGAACAAAGCTCGTCCTGTGGGAGGTCTTTGGACGTCTCAGGCAAAAGGAACATCAAAGTCATGCTAAAGAGAAATAAAACATTACTGCGCTATTTGAGGTTTCCATGACGCTTGGGCTCAGGTATTTCAAAAGACAAATAAAAACAGACTACCATATTTTAAAAAAAATTAAGGAATAATAGCAAATGCTCTGATGAAGCAGTTCACCATGAGCTCTGACCACACCAAGCAGCACTGGCAAAGTGTGCTTCCGTGTACACAAGTTTGTGTACTTTTCAATTTCTTTAGGCCGCAATTATATATAACAGGCCCCCAGAACATGAAGCAGTGACCATATTAACGGAGCTGCATATTTACCACAACATTGTTGACGTTAATTATGAAGAGAGTTCCAATCATAATACGATGAAGTGACCTCGTGTAGGAGAGTTGGAGTCGTGGTTTAAATGTGAATATGAGGCTCTTCTCAGTTACCCAAACAGGCGGTTCTGTTTGCCCCAGCGCAGCTTTTAGGTCAGGAAATGCACACGTGTGCTGGGCAAGGTGCGCTAGCCAACCAAGCTCAAGTCCAGTCAGCCATTAAACTTTAACTAAAGGGTTCACGTCGGGGCCTGTCAGCACAACAGCGCTACGTGTTCGTCAGTGCTCAGTGTGCTCATGGGAACGGCCACAGGAACCACCAGGAACTTTCCCCACGCTACTGTTTTGCGGGAACAGACAGCCTTCTGCTGCACAAGCTGACACGTCGGCGGCTGACGGGAAGGCTCGGCTGGGAGCACAGGGGTAAGCCAGGGGATCGGGCGGGGCGGGGTCTGTGTAGGTGTTGGGGGTGGAGCTTACCTTGTAGCCACCCATGCGGTCCTCCTGCCGGAACGGCCGTCCGTTCTTGAGCCAATGCAGCGCGGGCGTAGGCTTCCCGTCTGCGGCGCAGCGGAACTTCACCGTGTTGGCTGCTGGCACGGCGTGCAGTTTCTTCTCCATCTTCTCCGGTGAGAGCCACTGTGGTGGCCCTGCAGGAACACGTGGAGAACCACCATCAGCCACGCTCAGCTGCTCCACAACCCTCCTCACGTCCACGACAGCGCAGCAGCATGCCACCTCAACCTGCTCTCTGCACCTTCTGGTTTATATATGAGTAGTAGCCCTCAAGACCTTACGCATACAAAGAGTACACTGCTGTATCTATAACTCACAATTATGTGCTGCCTCAGTAGCTGCGTGAGGCACGGAAGCCTCATTATTTACAACATAAAATACAGCATTTCCCAGTCCAACAGCCAATTTACCCTGAATGCTTACGTGAAAGGGGGAGACGAAACATCAGAGAAGAATGTTCAGCAACACTTGCTGGCTCTAAAATTTATTATGGCCGTTTGACTAGTTATATTAATTATGATAAAATTATAATAAAAGTTTACTCAAATAGTAAACCAATTTAATACATCTTTGTATGACAAGATGCTTTTTTTACGAGTCAATGCCTTAAAAGGTATTAACATGTCTTTGATTCTTCAAGACACAGCACAACTCTAACATATGCGCACCGGTGTAATGCAGCAAAAGAGGGAGCAAGCACACCTTCACCATCTCCATTTAGTTTTGCTCATAAACAAATAATAAAGCCCAGCAGAAGCACACAGAGACCCTACGAGGAAGACGGATGAGGCAGGAGGCGGGGGAGGGGTGAGGCAGGTGGTGGGGGAGGGGTGAGGCAGGTGGTGGGGGAGGGGTGAGGCAGGTGGTGGGGGAGGGGTGAGGCAGGTGGCGGGGGAGGGGTGAGACAGGAGGCGGGGGAGGGGTGAGGCAGGTGGTGGGGTGAGGCAGGAGGCGGGGGAGGGGTGAGGCAGGTGGAGGGGGTGAGGCAGGTGGCGGGGGAGGGGTGAGGCAGGTGGCGGGGGAGGGGTGAGGCAGGAGGAAAAACCTGAAGTGTGTACACTCAAAACGTCGTCTGAATTCACTACATAGTTCTTCGAAAGGCTGAATCATAACAGGGTTAACCCACTAATTACATAACACATATGAATCCACTAGCATACAAGCAGTAAATGATTACACCAGTGAGCTCAGCCCTTACTCATCTCAAATTATCCTCATTATCACAGCATAATCAAGTCTTGAGTTAAGTACTGCAGATATGTTATATCTATCCATAAAAGGACAAATATGGTAATAGGTTCTAGTGTGCCAACCGGAAAGTTCAAGCATAACTTCATACCAGACGTTTAAACGGAGTCTTCCTTGGGGCGTGAAAACAATCGGCTGTAATCCCTCAGGCCTTCCTGCTGTGTCTCATCACCGTCACACTATCTACTGCCATCCTCAATCACATTCTTTATCTCCTTCCTGTGGGTCTCATCATCTCTGCAGAACTCTTCCTCTGCCCTTCTCTCTCTCTCCCTCTCTATCCCACTATCCCTCTCCTTCTCTCTTACCCTTTGACCTCCCCAACGCCACCTGGCATCTTTCTGTCAGTGCGCCTCCTTGATACCCTGTAACCGTGGCCGAAGAAGAGGAGCGCGACCCCCCGAACAGGAAGGGCAGGAAGGCTGCACTCCCGTGCCCCTGTCCGGAATCACCTGACTTCAAACCACTGACCCTCGGCAACCCAGAGTGAGGGCAAGCAGACCTGCCCACCCACTGACCCAGCACTCCACCAGACTTTTTTAATCAAACCTCCATATATTACGAAATTAAGATCTCAGCCAGGATTCTATCAATATTTTAACATCATATTTTGGCAATAACATTAAAATATGCTTAAAAAAATATGCCAGTATTTGTATGTTTTATGATAGCACACAAACTATGCAGTCAGTTTCAAACTATTGGCTAGACATTCAGGCAGCAGAAAATCATGGCAATATAAACTACATTCAACTGCATCTTAATATCTGTGAGATCGCGGAAATAGAAAGCTGACAGTCAAAGCATTTCCTGGAAAATCCGATCCGTATTATGTTTGCCACACATAGCAGTTCCTGGAAAGCCCGATCTGTAAAAAGTCTCTTAGGAGTCCAGTGATGCTTACTGCACGGCCTGTGAGCTCAAAGATGACCAAATGAAATACTGGTAAAAAGGACAAAAGCGTTGTTTTTCAGACTGGTGTTACTGAGGCCCTCTCTGCAAAGTAATATCAAAGAGTTTCGAGTGGTTCAGCAAGGCACAGATCCAACCCACTGAGCCCGAAACCACCCCAAGCACAATGCTAAACACCACACCCCCCTGAGCACCCTACTCCATCCCCACCCCATCCTCGGCCAAAGGCCAGGACTGCATAGCCTGCTCAGGCTGGTCTTGATCCAAACCAATGCCTGTTAGCTAAAAAGCTGAACCCTCTGCTCCACATCTCTCTCCACCACTTGCTTTGTTTTAACTTTTTGATATTTGCTTTTGAATTATTGGACAATGGCAAAGCTACTAGATGTGACAGAACATATTTGCTTTGTTTTATAAGCAGCTTATTGTGAGTACGCGGCAGGGTTCTTCCTAGTCCCCATTAACAGAGCTCTTTCAGCTCGGACCCGTCTCCTTTCAGGTCAAGAACACAGAGCAGATGGGTGGCTTTATCATGGATGAAGCTAACTGGCTTCACAAGGCCAATCTACCTGAGAGACAGAACTAGCGGGGGGGGGAGAGAGAGAGAGAGAGAGAGAGAGAGAGAGAGAGAGAGAGAGAGAGAGAGAGAGAGAGAGAGAGAGAGAGAGAGAGAGAGAGTGCAAAGGAGCGGTAGGAATGCGTCTGTGCTGAAAGTGCACACAGCGGTAGATAGATAGCACAAGCCTAACATGATGGATGACATGGCTGGAAGAGGAACGTTCTCTTCCATCAGCACAGCCTCAGCTATCATAACGCCATGAACCTCCGAGACCACACAAGCAAAGCCACCGACAATAACCAGAGACCCACCGTGAACGCACAAGCTCAAGTGAGAAGGAAGCCTTTAAAACGGGAATGTTGTCCAGGACATCAGCTGGAAAATATGACATTCTATCTGTGACTATTCCCAACCTGAAATATATGTTGTGTGTGGGAACAACATTCTGCTTAGCACACATTAGAAAGGAAGGGGACAAACCTGGCGCCGATGTTGGTACCAACACTGAATTTGAGTGAAATGAACAATAAGAACAAACTTATTCGTTCTTGAACTGCGCTCCAATCACCAGCGACAGTGAATGTTCCGCCCGGTTCCCAGATACTCACGCATGCGTTCGCTGTCAGGCTCGACATCGTCCGATCGCTCGGCGTCGTCCTCGTCATCGCCGGATGAGATGGCATCTGCAGAGAGCACCGTTAACACTGTAATCTTTGCTTGGCTTTGACTGGAGGTTCACACCTCTACATTCACGCACTGCTCCTACGCAACTGCTCAAGGAATCACTTGGAAACGGAAGAATTACTGTCCATGATATGCCAATTATGCTAGCCAGTAAACGGTTCCTGGGAAAGCCATTAGCAATTGTTTTGTTTTAAAGTCACATACATTTCATCTAAAGTATAATCTGGTAGAGAAAAAGAACGGGCTATAGTAGCTATAGAAGAATTTCAGAAAATCTTTGAACACAATGTTGCAACACTGTTGAATGGAGCGCTGCTAAAGATGACTAACATAAGCAGAAATTATAGTGTTATAGTGTTCCCTTCCCAGGTAATATAACCATGATGTCCTCTGTGTACTACACGGCTCACGCAACAGTATCATCCCAACAGATGGGTCTAATCCAGACTTTTCCATCAAGGCATGTTTCCAAAGGCGACATCAAATAGAAGTTTTCACAAAAGTTTGACACTTAAAATGACACCAAGAGAGGTGCTGAACCAGCCAAACATGGAATGGAGAAATCAATGTGACGCCCCTTCAATGTGACGCCCCTTCAATGCGACGCCCCTTCAATGCGACGCCCCTTCAATGGCAATTTTCCATATCGACTCGCAGCGAGAGCGACGGCCCCATCACACCGGCCGCCACCGTCCTCGCGTCTCACCTGTGACGTTCACGATGAAGCACAGTGCGTGGCGGCCCCTAGTGTCGGCGGCGCTGCACGCGTACAGGCCCGAGTCCCTGGGCGTGGCATCACGGACCTGCAGCCACTCTCGCTCTAAAAGCGTGCGGTTGTCTGGGCCCAGCGACGAGCCGTCTTTGGTCCAGACGATGGCGGCCGCCTTCGGCAGCGGGCAGCTGAGCTTCAGAAGGTCCCCCGGGTGCACGGAGCACACGGTGGGCTTAGCACTTTGGCATTTGGTCGGAGGTTCTGCAGAGCGGAGGGGGAAGGGCGGAGGGAGAAGTGAAAGAAAGATGGGGTGGGGTGCACAGGAAAAGAGAGGAGGACAGGTGGGAGAGAAGAGAAACAAGCAAGAGTGTGAGGGAAGAAAAAAAACACCACACCACAATAACCCCACAGAGGCCCTGAAATCAGTTTCGGAAAAAAGGGGGGAGGGGTGGGCGCTGTAGAAACGTTAAGGAAAACCCATTTATAAAGCAGTTCTTGAAAAATCCATTAACCGAGTTTAGAACCACTAGAAAGAATCAGAAAGCATTGGTTTAGCTTTAAGTGCTGTATCCTTTAAGCATGCGGTTACCCAAGAAGGGGATGCGTGTGCAAAGATCGGTGCAGAGGCATGAATGAAGCATTCTGCAGGGAACTGGGCGGTATTTATCCCTCCCTTCTGGTTTGCATCTTTTGGTCCATGAGTCCTGTTCTTGCCCCGGGTTTTAAGCACACAATACCGTCTATTCATTTTTCCAATTACACATAATCTATGTTTGTATTGTCCAGCCAAGAGCATTGGAATTGCTGAAAATCGAAGTCTGCTCAACTGTTATTATTGAGCGTGTTTACGTGCATAATACCTACGTTAGTTGGTAAGAATCGGGTTATGGCAATAATTCATCTGAAGTGTTTACATGCACAGTGCTCCTGTGGTGAAGGACAACACCCTATTTACGTGAGATCAGTGAAACAGCTTCGATTCTCTTCATAGAACCTGATGTCAAACTTCCACGGTATTAGTCTCTGTTATTTTGGTGCATTTGTCTGGTTGCAACACTTGCAAAAACATGAAAAACATTTACACACCCATATGAATCAAAGTATTTGGCAGAAATCTAAGCATGTTAACCGGACTCGATTTACTGCAATTAAGACGTAATTAAAGAAATCAAATAAAGGTGTTTACATAACACTTTTGTTGGGGTAGGATTGGAGTATTAGTGTGCATGTAAATGCAACAATATCCATGTAACAAAGGCAACTGGTATGCAGCTCTCTAAAAAGCCATGGGCAGACGTGCATTCCACCAAAGCAGAATCACAATACTTCCATCAACAAATACTTATGACCAAAGCCAAGAGGAAATTAAATCACACTCTTCCTCGCCAGAAAAACAAGTGACTTGGATGAACATGTCAGAGAAGGTAAGAACCAACTCTGTCTCCATGTTCACATATAGATTTTACCACATCTCGCACTGATGGTTCTGCAGCATGCCAATTAAGGCCCTACTTAGTATGCGATACACCTTTTGTGCCCACACATGCACCCAGAAATCCCACCTGCATTTGACCGAGGCTATACCAGCATTTGCGCTAGCTCATCTCAACAGAGCCTTTAAACCCACCGCACCGAAATGTGCCGCCCTCTCACCTCCAAAGCACTCTGCGTTTACGAGTATGGTCTGGAGAGAAGCTTGAAGTGAAAGCTATCTGCTTGATACTGCACCCACACGGATATCAGCTTTCGGGCCAATTAAAATAACCAGATGATTGAAAGCAGGGCACAGAAATCCTACCCAATTCAGTGTTTCATGGGTGCTCTTACACACAGGGATCTGCTCCTTCTTCCAACGATTCAACCCTCATCAACACAAAACTAAATTCCTCCCTTAACTCGTTCTAAAAACATGAATGAAAGCATGAGCTTGTGTCTCAGAGTCTGTTGTTTTGTCAGGAAAAGAGAGACACTAAAACACAGTCTAAAAGACTTTCCAGATTTAAAAAAAATGCAACAATGAAGGCAGCCGTATGGAAAGAGCATGGTGGAACTTGTCTGCTGCTTCTTGGCTGATGCAGGCGTAATTAGTGGTGCAGAGGCCCCCCCTGCCTCCACTGCAGTCCAGCACACTCCTCCTGGAGCCAATTCCTGGGCTATTGTGTGTGCGGCAAACCCCGTGCAGAAAGAGGGAAAGCCAGCCATACATTAGCACATGGGACTCGAGGGGGCCGGGAGCGTGCGCGAGGCTTTAAACCTTCCCCACAGGCGCATTGCCCCACACAGGTACAGTTCCTGTATTGTGTTTTTTTCCAGCCCATCCCCCTCCCTCTGCTTTCCTTCATTCCGGAAATAATTAAGTCCCTTTTTTAACTCCCTGTTTACCCTGCACAGTCTTTGGAGCAGTTGATTGATGGGAACTGCATTCAGTGGCTTATGTTTCCAGGGGCCTCCATTTGGTGCACTGTTAGTTAACTGTTATTGACTGTGCACTTCCTTCTATTGTGTGAAACAGGCCCGGTCGGAAGCAATGTTGTGCAGATACACAGGGCCTGTTTCCAGCAGAAGCTCATTAGAAACATGACAGATGTAGAACACGATACTCAGAGAAGCCCAAGTTGGGCGTCCAGTGGTTGCCACAAGGGCCCAGACTGCCTGTGATGGAGACTGCTGTGGTAGTTGGCCAGTACAGAGGTGTCCGTGTGGACATGAGAGGCAGAAACTCCAGAAGATACCGAAAAGTAGAAAGAGCAATAAGAATGAGCTCTCAGGTGTAGATGATTCTCTCACCAATTATGAGGGATTTATTTTGGTCAATGCGAAACTACATGTTAATTGAGCCCCAAAAACCCTCATGTTTCTTCACGTTTCTTCATTTTGTCAGGTCTTTGAACTTTTCTTTTGCTGAAACTCTTGATTTCTCAATCCAGCCACCAATTGAGATCCTAATAAAATGCAGAACTTTAGCCACGAAAAAACAAACAAAAGCTTTAGGAAGGTTCAAGAAAGGTAAACATCGCAATATATCTCCTTAGCCAATATACCTCCAATATACCTTCAAACATCTGCCGCAGCCTGCGTCTTCTCCTGACTTTCAGTTTGGCACATCTGTTCTTTGCCGTCAACACCTCCTATCCCTCTCACCCCTCACCCTTGACCTGTGACCCCATCACCCCATGACCCCAACACTTGCCTAGTGGGGGACCCTCTGCTATCCTCCAAATTCCAGATTCTTCACGGGAATGGCAAAAAAGGCTGTATACATTCCCATGGTATGTTCCATTTGGAAGACAAAGAAGATAAAAAAATAATGGGAGACAGAGAATCAGCGTAAATGAGCAGATCCCCTGGTGTTTGGGGTTTGGGTGTGTTTTGGCCCTTGGGCCTACGTGAGACTGGAGCATGCGCACAGCCGTCAGCACCAAACGTGTTGACCAAGTGTCAACAGCCACTCACGTTCCCACGTCTTTTCTTATTTTCACCTCTGTGGTCGCAGACACAGAGATGGCCCAATTCTCACCCAGTTCTCCGTCAGCAGGGAAACACAGAGCAGAGGCCACTGCTCACTTCAGCTCTTCACCTTCTCCACACCATCCTCTTCTCCTAACCCTAGACACCTCCTCCTCCTCCTCCATCCTCCTCCCAGTAAACCCAGACCCACACAGCCGATATGTCCAGGGTAAGCAACGCTGCAGTCCTAACTTTCAAGAGGCTGCAGCACTGCTGTGTCCCTGCGAGCATACATACCTATTCACACACTACCCCCCCCCACTCCTTTTACCCCCTTTTCACTCCTTTTTCTCTCCTCCTTCCTCGTTTTCTCACCCTGTCCATTTCCCATAGGCTACTGAGATCGGACGCCTCTTCCCCAGCTCCACCCCCATTCTAATCTCAGACGCCTTTCAAATTCTAATTCCTGCTGGCTTTATCGTCATGACAATGCTTGCCCAGCCAAAGGGCACAAATCTCTCAGGGGCGCCCTCGGCAACCGTCGGCCAGACAATAATCCGGGCCCCTTGGAGATCTCTCACTGGCTAAATTTCCCTCCAAAAGTGCCCAGATCCGGATGACCATTGTGATTTGGCGGAAGTAAGCTCCGGGTGGCACCAGTTTGAGCATGAACAGTCCCAAAACAAACATCACATATATGGCCAGACCTGATGAGGCTCAACCAGGACTTACAGCATCTGCCTGTCGTGCCAAGTCAACACATTCAGCTTTTATAGGACCTTATCAGCCAGGTGTCCTATACACGTTCATAGCACACACTTATTTACTAAGAGACGGAGGGCAGGATGCCGTGAAGCAGCACGAACAGCGCCATAAATGGACGCAGGCAATTAACGGGGCAGTATCTGTGGCCACCTGCCCCACCCAGACCCCCATCCCCTGCTTCCCCATCGCCTCACTCACGTCATGAGGAAACGGGGCAGGAGCGTACGCTCCCCCCCCAGGAGAGTGGAGCTCTCCAGAGCCTGCCAAGGACACTCAAACTCTACAGCTACAGCAGTTCTCTATCTATAAAATAATTTTTTTTTTTTATCAATAACAAAAATAAATATCGAAGTGTTCGACTAATGTTTCTTGTTCTAGTCTGGTGAACAGACATCACTTTGTTATGTCACTTTGTCTGTTAAATCAGTCGGGTCTAATATTTGACGCACTGCTTCATGAAATAAAAACAGAAAAACATTTAAAATATGAAAGCTTTGACTCTTAAAGGCAGAAAGGTTCTCCCAGCCCTGTCTTTAGATGCCTCGTTTAAAGCTGGCGTACCAGGCCAAGCAGCTCTGACCTGAAGAGGCTTGTGTATTTTGTCACCTCGTCACTGGGGCACTGCTCCCCACCACACTGGCACTACAGGTTTTAGGTATTCTCAATTTCAGCGTTTGGGTTCCACGGAGGGGAGGAGTGCGGGAGAGACCTGCGGGGGTGAAAGGGAGAGGAGAAGGATGGGTGGATGGAGAAAACAGAAGGGCTGGGCGAGGGAGACATGAGGAAAGCTGGGGAAACGGCACTCGGGATCTCCGGTCGAAGTTGTAAACAACAATCAACTCGTGTTTCACTTTGTCTCTCGTCTGTACTGAGTGGACAGGACTGCCACGATCACTCCAGCTGGAGTAAATACCTCGCAGAATACAAACGATTCAATGATCCGTACCGAGCCACCATAGTTTCTAAGACTTTCAGACTCCAACTCCAACCAAGAATGTACAAGGAACATCCACAAACCCGACGAAGACACTGGCGTGCAAAGACAGAAGAGCTCAAGAACTTCGCTGGGCACTACAGCCCCCACCTCATTTGCATTTAGGCGCTATAGCTTTGCCATACTTCACACTGCTTTTCTCTACTCCCAGTGACTAACTCGCTATTCTGATCATCCTCTCAGTCTTGACCACAAATCTTAATAGGAAAAGGGAGGAGGGGGAAGGGGGTGCAGCTATTTGAAAGGCTGTTTAAGAACACCCTGGCCAGACAGTTAGTGCCACGCGATGATTGGTTGAACACAGCAGGCGGACGGACTTGCACAAGGCCCGGATTAAGTGAAACCGATGCTGGTTTCGCCTGGGACACGCCACCTCAACTATTACGCCCTCGGTGGGAACGCTGATATGCTGATATGCCGTCTCTGAGACTTCCCACTGCGAGAGACACAGCCAGGCCCTCCCAGAGGGTGCTGGCAGCACGGGGGCGGGGCCTGTGTGACACACCTCCAGGGGCTAATTACCAGACTGAAAGGGGCGGGGCCTGTGTGACACACCTCCAGGGGCTAATTACCAGACTGAAAGGATAGCCGGCGTGTCCCGTTCCTAGGAGAGCACGCTCGCAGGTGACTTGGCCCAAACTAATAATGTGACGGAAAACAAGTGATGTTACAGCTATTTTGCCAAAAATATTTAGTCAAAACCTTTTTCCATAATAGTCTAAATAATACTGCTCCGTTGTTCTCCTCCACTGGAATTCTGCTAAAGTTTTTAAATAAACAAGCCCACCAAGTCTGAAGAATCTAAAAATCTAAATCTAATTTCTAGAATATAAGAATCTAAAATTGAGCGCTATCAGACACACGTGGGAAAAGATGTGACCACTGTGGTCTGAGCACTCCACCTTTCCAAACAGCCCAGTGGGCCAGCAGCACAGGACACGGTGCTCCTCACTCGTGTGATTAGAGACGGGCAACGTGTATTAAACAGTTTGACAATTTGCGACAGGAGACCTAAAACAAACAAAAGCAACTGAGTATGCAGACTTGACTTCGACCAACTTAAAAAGTCCAAGTTCCTTTTTAAATGCACAGAACAAGCAGGACAGCTGGTTGGTGGACCAAAATGGATTTTTGCAGATGAACTTTAAGGGCAAAGGGCATTTGATTAGAAAGACCAGAGAGGGTGGTGAATTCTTAAATGACAGTTTCAGTCTCTTATAATTCAACACAGTGATGAAAGCCTGACAGTGTGCTGATTTACTCAGCAAAATGGCTTCAGTTATTTATTAGCCAGCGTGTACTGAGGGTAATGTGTTCCAACAGCAACATGAACCAGCAACATTACCAACACCATATACACGTATGGCGACTATAGTCTTTCTTTTCTTGACTATAGTTAAGAAAAACTATAAGTGACTATAAGTTTTAATATAAACTATAAGTTTTTGTTTCTGCTGGAAGAACCTTAAAAGCATTCTTCCCAGGAACTCAGTTAAGGAGTGGTGGCATTTTAACAGGCCATAGGATGAGGACACAGACAAACCACATCCCAGATTTGGGAAAATTAAGGGGAAAAGGACAAGAAAAACGGATGAGGACTGTCACGTTTCCAGCTCTCTGCCGTCTGAGCAGAGGTTTATTTTCTTCCCAAACAAACTAAAGCTTGGGTGGGGAGTACATGCCTGCTTGTGTGTGTGTGGTCCTCAGCTTGGAGTAGCACTAGACCCAGACTGACAGAGAGGGAGAAAATTTGAGAAAAGAAGAGAACCGTCACAAGTAGAGCCAGCAGAAAAAGAAACAAAAATCTTTCCCAACACAACACTTAAAAACTAGCCACTGTCGGTGGAGGTATTTTATTATATGGAGTCACCCAACTGAAGCCCAGTAAGGGGAAAAAAGGTGAAAACATCAAAAATAGCATCTCAGTGGCATTTAGGGGTTGTCAAAAGAAATTTGTGCAAGGCTCGATTTTATGCAGCAAGATTTCACAAGTCTGAGAGCTCCTAGAACACATCAGACTCACCGTCTCCACCCAAAGCCTAAATCTCTGACCTTCTCAGGCCGACCCATGAGGCCCGGTTTATGTTCCAGCAAAGCGAAAACATACCACGCATGAAAAGTTGAAGAGCAAAAAAAAAAATCAGTCAGAATCAATACAGGCTGCAAATGAAGCATCCTGCCTCTGAAGTGTGTGGATGCACAGCTTCCTTCTCTCAGTCCATCTTTCTTTAACACTTCCCAAAATAAAAACAGAAATGCTTTACTACTTGGTGCTTTTGAACAGGAGACAGGAGCAGATCTGGCAGGTCTACAGAAAGCAGGTTTCTGTGCTCAGCCCCCAGAGTGTGCGTGTTCAACCCCCGCGTGACTGAACGGCAGAGCTCGTGAAGCATTCTACACCCCATTCTCCCGCTCCTACTCCTTCTCTTTTCTTTAAGCGTAACAGAAGAGCTCTCTCTCTCTCTCTCTCTCTCTCTCTCTCTGTGTGTGTGTGTTCCACTATCTCTCTCTCTCTCTCTCTCTCTCTCTCTCTCTCTCTCTCTCTCTCTGTGTTCCACTATCTCTCTCTCTCTCTCTCTCTCTGTGTTCCACTATCTCTCTCTCTCTCTCTCTCTCTCTCTCTCTCTCTCTCTCTCTCTCTCACCTCCAGACGAACACACCACCCCTGGCCGTTCCCTCCCAAGTACTCACCTTCCAGAAGTGCGGCCTCCTCCGCTCCGCTGGCCTTGACGGGCGGCCGCGCCACGGAAGTCGTCGCCAGGGTCAACAGCAGGAGCACCCCCACAAGCCACGCCCGGGCGGACATCCCGTCAGCGGCCTGCGTGCTGCCCCATCCCCCCTTCCTCCACCTCCCCCTGGACACTGATCCCATCTGAGGACCTCCACCAAATCATGAACTGCAGGCTGTCCAGGCCCTTCACTCACTGGAATTCCCTCCAATCACCTGGGGCAGAGGAGAAAGGGGGCTGGGTCACAGAAGTGCCACAGGAGACAACAGGCAATTGACAAGATAAAAACACAGTGAAGTCACAACACAGAAAAGGGAATTCAAGAAATGAAGTGGAAGAGAACAATTTGAGAACACACTACATTATTCATGTGTGTTCAGAACAGTTAATAGTGATGTATACACAACAAAGTGCAAATCTAGCCAGTTGATGCACAATGGTGCTGACCAATTTAAAGTTACTTGTCAACAACTGATATATCTTTCTTATTCAGATGATACCATCAACAAGTGGCTATACTTGTGTGAGAAACAAAGAAGTTACAAATCTATGTCTCAAAATGCTGTCAAACAAGCTTTACCACAGACATGCCAAAGTACTGATAATATAGCACTACCTCTCTGTTCACACCTATCCACCTACAGCTGTATAAAAAGCGCTAGGCGTGGATCAAAATTGTTCATATCTTAATCTCGTTTTTCTCTATGAACAGGTAGATTGCTTAAAACAACGACCTGCAGCAATGCTTAAAGTAAATTTCAAGAGATTTATGACCACAATAAATATAAATGTATCAACACTTCTTATAATAACAATTAGTATATATATATATATATATATATATATATATATATATATATATATATATATATGTGTGTGTACTGACCATTAAATTTAACATTTAGTTGTACACAAAACCTATGACCTCTTATGTCAACAGCCAAAATAAAACCTCGATGAAATTTAAAACGGGCTACCTAACTAGCTATCTTTGCGCCCAGCAGAACTTTTAGCAGAACTTTAGCGTTAAGGCCGTAAGCACCTGGAGATATTAAACACACGCTGTGGATGTTCACAGACACGCACGTCTCTCTCGGAGAGACACACCTGTGTGGACTCCGCTCGGCCCAATCTCCGGACAGGTCACGCGCGATATTACAGCGCGCACGAGCCCAGCTGGGCGCCATCGATCCGTTTGCTCTCGTTACTCCTGCAGCGTGGGAAGTGCGGACTGGACTACGTTTGAACACAATGATAAGTGATCTCAGCTGACCTCATACCGTAAACGGGCAGTTTCTCTACAACCCCTGCCTCCCACCTTACTGAGATAGAGACGTTGTCAAGCAGAATCCTATAATTTATTGAATCAGTTTTACTAACTCTGACAGCCAAGACCCTGCTTAAATATAGTTATAAATAAAAATATAATATAGTGCACAGTCGTTCTACCCTTTGTAAAATATATGCAATAAAGGTAAACAACTTTCTCCTGTCCTAATAAGAAATTAATAACATTAACTTAATTGCGCACTTCTAATTTACTCTCTGTTGGGTAAGAAATAAGCATCTAAACGTTTTTAAAACTTTCTAACTGCGGAAGATAAAACACTCATCCTGAACTCTTCTCTAATCCCCAGGCGTTTACCCCAGCTCATCACCATCATACTCACGTTCACATTACTCTGCATTTACACAAGGAAAACACACTAAATGTCCTCAGAGATTTACGAGCGTGTTTCAATGCAAATAAACCATTTAGCCTCAGTAACGGTAATCTCTTTAAGGTGATAAATATTAATCGGTCATCCTATCTAACTAAATGTTTAATCTTATCTAAACCCAGATGCTCCCATAAGAGGGAATGTGCTTAACTCTAGTTTTATTATTGAGAACTGTTTGACTAACGTTAAACTAGATGGTAAGTTAAATTTCATGTCAAAATCGTAGTAGCCCAAAGCTTAGATCAAACCTTTTACATTTTTAATTGATTACATCAATGGCCATATCCTTAATTACAACTCTACCCATCATCCCGTCCAGTGTGTCACCAGTAATTCGTCTTAATTTTTTTGCAAATTACTTCTCCAGGTGCACATCGTGCAAAATCAGACATATTTGGAAAACCGTGTAAATGCAGCTGGGCTTTCTTGCATGGTCATATGATATCATACATGAAGCAGATACAAACGAGCCTAAATCACAGCAGCTAGGCCCGAGTACGCCTGACAAACATGCAGGTCCAGGAGACCTGAGATAAAGTGTGTGGCTCGTGTATTTCAGCACGTTTAACCCACTTCTCACTGGAAACTGGAAAACGTCTCTAGATCTGACGTGCTATTTGTTTACGTTATTTCAACATTAACCCCGCAAAACCCAATCAGAGCTTACCGGGGCGGACTGAAGCAGCCCGGTTCTGGATCATAAGAACCAGGCGGGATGAGCCGAGGTGCCAGCGGAGCGCCTGGTTATTCCCACTTTGCAACTAAAATGCAAAGTTCCGATTCTTCACTATTCCAAAAATCCACGGAACAAAAAGTCAGAATCACAGTAAAACAGTCGCGGGTCCGTTTTAGGTCCGCATGTTTTTTAAGAGTGCGGTACTGATCAAATCCCGTCGTGTTCTGTAAATCCGTCCAAAGCGTTTTGAAAAACTTGCGTCCCCGAAACTTTTCTGGTCTCCTCCAAGTTTTTGCCTCCCAAAAGAGCAGCGACCAAGATCCGAGTGTCCTAGAAGATCCGAGTGTCCTACAAGGAGAAGAGATGAAGTATGAGCGCTAATGGGTGTCTGCTGTGGGGACACATCTCTCTATCCACGGACATCCAACACTCCTCACATCTGAAAGTCTCCGAGGATCTTGGTTCTGTTCTCAGACGCTTTGTCAGGATTACGGGTTTTTTTCCTCCGTCTTACGTTCCCTCTCTCTCTCCCTCCACATGTCACTCCCCCCTGAAATACGAGCCGTTTCCTGACTATAGTTTTAGACTCCACCGCCAATCAAAAATGTGAGAAACCAAGTTCGCTTGTAGGACCAGACGCAGCCTGCTCGACCCAAACGCAGTGGCGATTAGTCCGCCCGCACACTGGCCCCCACACGGGCCCCCTCCCCCGGTACCTCTACATCCACCTCTATTTGCAATAACGCCGCCTAGCGGTTAAACCAGAACACAATAAATCTGCCCAGTGCTCCGTCGTTTTTTATGATTTCGGTTTTAAATGATCTTCATAAAAATAGAGATTGAACAGAGAGCGTCTTGCTCTGCAGTAATCACACACATACTCAAATCAGTGTGGTGGCGTTCACTTTATTCTACATAGGCTATGCGTAGAGTGCTTTGTGAGTTTCGTCGTGTAACTCGTGCAGCTCACTCTTGGGGTCTCTGAGCTTTTTCACGAGGAGTGTGGGGGCGGGGCGGGGGGGTGGGTGCTTAATCAATGACCCCTAAACGTCAGAGACAGAGGGGCCCCCATGCTGTGCTTCTCTCTCTCTTCAAGCTGTCTCTTCCATTGGATAGGGTCTTTTCAAGGACCCCCACCCCCCAAAAAAAAGTAGTGTGAGTCTGAGAGAGGAGGGAGTGGTTATTTTTCACCATTTATTTTTCTCTCCCCCTCTAAGAAAGAGTTCCTGCTCTCCTGTTTTTCCTTCAGAATGAAACCCCCCTCTTTCACGGGGCAGCTAATGAAGGTGTTACAGGGCACTGCATCAATGGACACAACCTGCTCTGTTTTCTTTCTCTCTCTGTCTCTCTCACTCACTCACTGTCACTCATTTTCTCCCACCCCCTCCATTTTCTCCCCCTTTTTTTCAGTAAAGCCATCACACACAGCTCCAGAAAAGGTGAGATCTCAGGTGGGGTAGGGGAGGAGGTGTAGGCAACAGAGCGGAGTTGCAGGTGTCCATGGGTTGTGCAGCCCTGATTTATGCTGATTTATGTGCTTCATTTTTTACCAAAAGTATGAGATATATTATTAAGGTACTAATGTCCTAACTGGACTACAACCGCTGAGCTGGTTTTTTTTTTTTTTTTTTTTTTTTTTTTTTTTACATTTTTTTGATTGGACAAGTTTGGTGGATCTTTTCATATTAGTTATTTTCAACTTATGACATGGAAAAAGTTTATCTTTGGCCATTTTATAAGCAAAACTATCTATAAAAACAGAAATATCTATAAAAATTAAGAAAAAAAATTTGGTGTGGGATCTTGAATTTAATAATACCTGCCTAATTATCTTCAAATATTTCTTACAGCATACTGTATTAAAACACCCACTACTAACTTAACATTTACACCACTGTATTAAAACACCCAGTACTAACATAAGTCTTACACCACTGCATTAAGCAGCTGGTGATTTCACAGACCATTCTTGACCATCATGTTCCAGTGGAAAGACCACTAACACATCTGGGGTAATAAACCGGAGAATTAGCATAGCTGAATAATAACGGTGTAAAAGTGAGTTTAATGGTCATTATGAGGCCATGCTGCCATTGACTTAATCTCTGGTTATTAGTGTGAGCTCATCAATCAGGGAGGTGTTTCACTCCTGCTGAACTGGGAACACTGGCACCAGAGTCTTTACACCATTTGTCTTTCCCTCCTGCTCTGAAAGCAGCTTCTGATTGATTTGTGCCATTTGTTTGCACAGTTTGTCTTTGAAAACAAAACCTCTCAATATGCCAGTTCAGCCCAGCCCAGCCCGGCCCAGCCTGGCCCAGCCCAGTGTGTGTGTGTGTGTGAATTGCAGACCAAACAGAGGAGCCTGTGGGTGAGTGGATTCCCCACTCATGGAGTGGACCTCGTTGGAGAAGTAGTAATTCCCAGCAGTGCGATTGCAGTGGTGGCATTAGTGGTTGTGGTAGTGGCCTTACCCTGCAGTCAATCAAGCATTATATGGAGCTAGTCTTTACTGCTACGGCAACCGACAACTGGCACAGACATCAAACCTTTCAGAGGGTTTTTACCACTATGTGGACAGAGAAACCATTTAGGATTTACAATTCATCTGTTATTGACTTTTGCATGCAGGACAGCACTGTGTGCAAAGGTAGACAAATGCAAGTTTTTATGGATGATTGATAAATGTATAATTTTTAATTTAGTTCAGTGATTCATAACAACAGGATGTTTTCAAACAGTTTGTTCAGGAAGCATTAAAAACTGATCACTTATGACAATAAATGAACTGATGACTAATAAATGTTTTTTAAAACTGTGATTTTAATGTCACCAACAAGGAGCTTTTGCTTCTACAACTTTATGCATGCACACACACACACACAGAGACACACACACACACACACACACACACACACACACACACACACACACACACACACACACACACACACACCTCATGCATCTGTTTCTCAGCTCAGTACACTTAGCTTGTCCTCAGTCACATTGTCATCATACGAATAATAAACCACATGCTGGAGATTCACATGATTGATTGGTGTTTACTGGTGTTTACTGGTGTTTCAACATGGTGTTACAGTCTTCTCCACCTACAACTTGATGCTACTGATTTAACTATTGTAGCATTAACGCATGTTGTGAGTCGTCAGTCCCTTAAGAACATTCGCTATTAGCCCTTCCTGTCCCTTAGACTTCCTAAAACTCCTGAGGGTTTCTTGTCTTGTAATGAATTTTTGTCAGGTTATAATTAAACCATCAGAACTAAATGACTCACATCCTGTGCTGACTGTAAAACAAA
The DNA here is from genome assembly GCF_052324685.1 of Brachyhypopomus gauderio. NCBI lineage: Eukaryota > Metazoa > Chordata > Actinopteri > Gymnotiformes > Hypopomidae > Brachyhypopomus > Brachyhypopomus gauderio. The sequence goes on along the minus strand of NW_027507328.1, from coordinate 29,504 downwards.
TGTGCAATGGTATGTGTATGGTCATGTGTGGGCATACGACCTTATAGCTCTTATATGAACTATAAACCCAGCGGTGTACGTATTATTTATTTATTAAGACAGGAGAGGATGGAGGAAGTTCACAGCAAACCTTCAGCCATTCTTCACAGACCCAGGTGCGCCGCTGTGATGTACTTGACAAAATTAAGTTGCAATAATGGGGAAACTCATAGGGGATAAGCTGGACAAAGCCTTCATGACATTACATTTAAAAATAAGAAATAGACTGCATATTGATGAAGGCTTAGGCTGAAATTTCTGTTCTTTTAAATCTGCCTTTGTCCTTTGTAGCATCATGCGTGTCGCCTGGTCACTGTGCACACAGTGAGTCACATGAAACACGGCAGACACACAGATACTACAGTGAAGTAGATGGAGGGAACTGGGAGCTGCTGGAGACGCAGTAGAAGACGAGTGGCTCTGGGCAGCAGGTCGCTGGAACGTGAATGAGCCATAAACGCCAGTGTGCAGTGATTTGTTTGACAGATCGGCTCTTTGCTCCACTCGTCAAGCACCTTCCAGTGTCATTAGCCCTCCCCGGCCTTACTACAACACATCTCAATCAGCCAGGCCACTCCCTGAACACATCGCACCCTGACCCTGCAGGTATCTGATGTGTGTGCACGCATGTGTGTGTGGATTGGGGGTGGAGGGTTAGGCAGCCACATTCCAGGAATAACTTGGCCAATGGACTCAAAATAACTTGCATTTGTGTCATCAGGCTTTTCTGGTGTCTGTAGGAGGATAAACAGCAATATAGCTGCTCAGTTCAGAGTTGTTATTTTTACTGATTCATTTATTTATTTATTGCTTAAATATCTACATGAATGTACAAGTTTATTTCCAGAATTATAAGTACCTATTATGTAACATAATATGCTCTAATCAATAGAGTATTGAATAAAGCATTTGGACAAACTGCTATGTTCAAATGGGCAACTTCAACTTTTAACTAAAACTCTAATAACTGATTTAGAGTGAATGTACAGTGCCTGCCATGCTGCTATAAAGTCCTGGACAACCTAATTATGTAGAGACAAAGACAGAGTAGAGTCTTTAATAAAAGAGTTACAGTGACAGACTACATTAGACTTGACACATCAGACCATCAAGCCACATGTTTGTTTGTTTTGTGTATGTTTTATAAAACACATATTTACATGTATGTTTTTGAGAAATAAAAAAGGAACTGATATAATAGCATGTGCTTCCTTTACAAACATATGGAGCTGTGAGTCTTTTCTGCTGCAGTAATTATGTGGCTGTTTTTTGTGCTCATAATCCCAGGCCAATGATGAGAAGCACTTTATCTGAGCTTTTGGTCATCTGGAAGACACGGGATATTGATGCCTTGGTGTGGCTTTGGAAATATCAATAGTGAATGGTATGGGAGAGTGCTATGTTTGGCTTATGCAATATTGGTAGAATGGGTGAAGATCTAGGCATGGTCAGTAGAAGAGGTGAAGATCTAGGCATGGTCAGTAGAAGAGGTGAAGATCTAGGCATGGTCAGTAGAAGAGGTGACGGTCTAGTCAAGGCTATTCTGAGTCATTAGTCATTAGTCAAGTTCTGAATGAAGAGGCATACAAGAGGTTTAGTTAACTTGACGTCCTCCTGATAAACTGCATGTTCTGCTAGGTACCACAAACTCGTCTCACAAGAGTTCGTCTTCATCTAGCCCGTTAGCTAAATATACGGCAGTGCATGTGAATCCATTGTAAATCTATGGAATTAGACATTCACGTGCTTTTCTGTGGGTGATAACGATAGCATGTCCTGGCTGGAGTGAGCAGGTCATCTCTAGCATGTGTGGTCATTAGAATAGATTAAGCATTAGTGCTGACAGTGATGGACCCATAACTCTGATCTGTCTGGGGAAGCAGGAAGTAGAGCTAAACATTTGCAGTAACTCTTTCACAGATTCCTAACCAAACTTATAAATCACCCATCCAATACCCCATTCTCTGGTTAATCAATGCATATAATTTATGATTTTTATGTTTCTGTTTGCACTTCTGGGAAAACAGAGTTTTGTAGAAAGAATAAAAACACGGTTTTGCTAAACCAATGGTTTATCAAGTTATTTTCAAACAGATTCAACTGAAAGACAAATCAGTTTGCAAAAATGTAATCAAATAGCCTAATGTAATCAAGTAAAAAATAAAGTAAAATGCAAAAATGTTAAACTCAGTGTGTTTGTTACTCATTGTCACCAAAGACGTTTTGTTGTGACAACATCTAACTGAACTGAAATAAGAACTCTTGGTATTGATTACATCTTAATGTTTTAATGCATTCAGTCAATACTTACATGCCTTAACTGTTTAGATGCCCTATAAAACAAATGAAAACCATTCTTCATAATTAAATTTAGAAATGAGATCTGATATCACAAGCATTTGTCATGGGGAAAGTAAACAATCTGTCATAGTTTGTCTATTTTCAAAATAAACATTAGAGAAAGGAATTAGAGGGAGGGGCTAACATATCTCCTCAGTCTTTAGATGCGGGGGTAGGAAAGGCTCAACAATGACCACATCCCACAGCCTTGGCACCTTCACCACCAGCACAGAAACATATCTTAGCTTGTGTGCCTCATAGTGACAACATCAAGCTACACAGTCATACAAAATGAGGAACACCTCACCCACAAGCCCTAATCACCGCCACTCTAACCAGGCCCTCAGGGGCCTTTCTCATGCTAATGAACATCCCTTCTGTGTCCATCCACCTTTTTTGTTCATCCCCCCCGCCCCACCCCGGCCTTTCCCGTCTGCGTCGAGAGAGAAAGCCGTGAGAGCTGCTCTGATGGGAGGGTCCGCGGGGGTCAGAGGGCAGGGAGCGTCTGCATGGCGTCCCACAGCACCATGGCGTGACAGATGGAGACGGTGTGGTGATAGTTCCTGGGTTCATGTTGGTCTGTGGGACTCTTACCTGACAGCACACAGTATGATATATCTCACCACTTTGGTAACAGAGTTGGGCTTTTTTTAGTTAGAGAATGGAGATAAACTGCTTGGCAGAGACTGTAATGTGGCAAAATGTTAAATGTAATCCATATGGTGCAGAAACAGTGCTAGAAATACGCTTTTTACCCGAGTTCAAATTGAACTTTTTTGTCATTTATTACTGCTCTTTTAGAAGCCCAGCAACAGAACATTCCTCTCTGGTGATTAAACATATTGCACTTAACAGACAGGACATGTAATGTTTACAGTAATGTTAGCATGAATGTTCATTATGCAGATATATTTTGGGCTGCTAAAGTCAATTGATTTGCCCTTCATGAACAGCCAACCCACCCTCAAAAAAGGTAATTGGTGTCACTTATGTAATCACTAAATTTTTATATATGCAGTTATGTATATTATACAGTGTATTGAAAATGTATTTCAGAAGTGTGTAGAATTGTGTTAAGTAAAAAATAATAATACTATGAAAACAGCAGAAAAACACTGTGCAGAAATGTTAAAAGTAAATTTCATCTATTCCACATACTGCACATGGCTGTTAATTCGTTAACTGTTTGCTTTCCATACACTGTAAAAAAATCTTTGTTTGCTTATGTTCTGTGAATATAAAAATTAATGTGGGCAAAGCATGAAACATAAAAATACTCCAAAAACAAAAAACGAGTTGTGCCATCAGCTGCTGCATTTTTACCATTCAACTTAATTTTTTGTGTTCAGTGAATGAGCATTATAGTTCTCAGTCAACATGTCAAGTCCAAAGTAAAAAACTGTGTTGGGCGAGCAATAGTGGTAGTGGTGAAACTAATGCGCATGCTCAAGAGAAGATTTTCTTGGCGCCTTCTGCACCAAAACTAAAATGAAGACCCAGCGTTTCACCATTCATCTAGAGGACTTCAAACGTTCACTGAGTGAAGTTAATGTGGATCTTTACTAAGCTAACACAACTAACTTGGTGGTGTTTGTTGAGTTTGAATTTTGAACTAGGTCGTATTTCAACATATTTTCCAAACGTATAGTTATCAAAACTAGAGCTAAGCCACCAAGTTGTTTTTCAGTGTTTAACTTTGCTATAAGTTTAGTAATGTTAGTGTTAATACTGTTGTGGTTGGCAAGGACAAGCTACCGATTAACGGTTAATTAACCGTTACGCGTTAACTGTCCGTTTGGAATTTAACTTTACCTCACGTCGGCAAACTGTTAGCATGCGGACTAACGTTAGCTACCTAGCTAGCTAGATCTGCGTAGTAATTAAGCATTTGCTGAAGCCCAATCGATTTCTAATTAAGTACTTTTTAGAAACTTTTTCCAACCACATACAGCTCCGCGGTCAGTTCTCCCGTTTCCCTGGATGTGTGTTGTATGCGTGTTAGTGTCCCCCCTCCCTTAGAATCAGTGTGTTTTTGCCGTTAGCGTATTGCTAATAAATTAGCATTGAGCTAACGTTGGTATATTGGCTCATTCTTGTCCTGACTCGACGCCGTTTCAATTTTTATTACATTTATAAAGCAGCTCTCATATGCCTGTTTGGTGATATTTTATGTTTACTTTTTGACATGCAAATAAAATGCACAATTACTTAATTATATTCTGTATATTTTAAATTAGACCAACTAAAAAAATTAGGTGCAACGGGTCACTAAGGTTTTTTTAGTTGGTGAGACTTGAAATTTTTTACAGTGTAGATAGTACCCAATATCTCAAATATGTGTAAACGTATATAATGTCACGGTACGGCGGCCCCCTACTGGTCGCCTCCATCCACAGCGGCAGTTGTTGTTGTTGTGTTGTGTTCATCCCTCAGGTGGGCGGAGCCCGTGATCCATCTCACCTGAGGGTCGTTTGTCTTTATAGGTCTTGTCTTTGTACCAGTTGACCGCTGGTCATTATATCCTTCATTTGGATCATGTCACGGGTTTTTGGTTTGTGCACTTTTTCTATTAAACCATAAATTTTCCCTAAGACTTGGCGTGATCACTTTCATTTTATTTCGCTCACCCTGCCTGTCACATATAAAACCTTGAGCAACACACAGTTAAGTTGGGAATAAAGCTGTCTATGGTTATAAGCCACTTTGGCAGATAATTATTTTTCCCTCATATTTTTGGGGATTTTTTTTTTTTAAGAAAATCGAACTGGAGGACTGTTCTGGAGGAGTTCAGCATGCTAGAAAATGTTGCAGGGAGGAGTTCTTGAGTCTCTGCAATGCCACAGTGATCAGGGACCCAGCGTCCACACCAGGCCTGACCAGTCCCTCTCTCACTCCTGCACACGAAGCTGGGTAGTTAGCACTCTCCTCCGGGTCCATTCAGCTGAGAGGATGCGTGTGTAGCAGGTGTCATGGGTGACATGTCACTGCAACACCAGTACAACACCAACACGCACACTCAGATATTTCAAAAAGCTCTCTGTGCCCCACACATGATGACATTTTTATTGCTTAGCTGTGATTTGATTGAGAGAGACAGGCACAGAGAGAGAGAGAGTGTGCGTTTGCATTTGTGCATGGCTTAAATAAGACAAGGTGTCAAACCCATGTGTGTATTTGGCAGACAGACCTGGAATTAAATGTTCTGATCATGACCAATAATTCAGACCCCAGAGTCGCTGAGACCAGGCAGGTCAAGCTACTCCTGGACTTACATTTACATTTACGGCATTTAGCAGACGCTCTTATCCAGAGCGACTTACAAAAGTGCTAAGTGTTTAGTCAGAATATGGATCTCTATCTAGTATAAACAGGTTTAAGTCCAAACTCCTCGAGCTCAAGCACTGCCATAAACAGTTGCCAGTGCTGATACCTAGAAAGAAGACAACAAAATATTAGATTAGACACAGAGCAATACCTAGCAAGACTGAAATACCTACAAGACTACATGCAGTATGAGTGCAATAATTAGCAAGTGTTCCCAGAGATAAAGTGCATTACGATTTATACCAATGCTTCAGTAGATTAGTGCTTATAAGTGCTTTACAAAGAGATGGGTCTTCAGTCTGCGTTTGAAAACAGCGAGAGAGTTCACTGTTCGGATAGCCAGTGAAAGTTCGTTCCACTATCTGGGAGCCAGGACAGAGAAGCACCTTGTCGCGTGTCTTCCATGAATCTTGAGAGATGGCGGGTCAAGCCGAGCTGTACTTGAAGCACGAAGGGCTTGAGGTGCGGATCGACTCTTGACCATTGCCATAAGGTATGAAGGAGCTGGTCCATTTTTGGCTTTTTAGGCAAGCATCAGAATTTTAACCTGTATGCGAGCAGCCACGGGAAGCCAGTGAAGGGAGCGCAGCAGTGGAGTGACATGAGTGAACTTGGGTAGATTGAAGACAAGCCTTGCTGCTGCATTCTGGATCAGTTACAAGGGCCTGATGGCCTGCCAATGAAGACCAGCCAGGAGAGAGTTGCAGTAGTCGAGCCTTGAAATGACAAGAGACTGGACAAGCACCTGGGAGGCCTCCTGAGAGAGGAAGGGTCGGATACGTCAGATGTTGTAGAGAAAGTATCTGCATGACGGAGTCAGGTTCGTAATATGGGCAGAGAACGACAACTGGTCATCCAGAGTCACCCCAAGGTTTCTTGCATCTTTAGACGGAACAATCAAAGAGTTCTCGAATGAGATGGCAAGATCCTGCTGAGGACCTGTAGCTCCAGGGATGAACAGCAGCTCAGTCTTGCTGGGATTGAGCTTTAGATGATGAGCTGCCATCCATGAAGAGATGTCAGTCAGACATGCAGAGATACGGCTGCAAACCTGAGTATCAGATGGTGAGAAGGAAAGCATTAGTTGAGTGTCATCAGCATAGCAGTGGTACGAGAAACCATGAGAGGTAATTACATCACCAAGAAAACGGGTGTAGAGTGAAAAGAGGAGAGGACCTAGCACTGAGCCTTGAGGGACACCAGTAAGGAGCCTGCAAGGAGCAGATGTAGACCCTCTCCATGTTACCTGGAAAGAACGCCTCTCTAGATAGGACTCAAACCACTTCCATGCAGAGCCCGCGATTCCCAGGTCAGCGAGGACAGATAGGAGGATCTTGTGGTTCACCATGTCGAAAGCTGCAGAGAGGTCCAGAAAGATCAGAACTGATGACAGTTTGGATGCTCTTGCAGTCTGGAGCTTCTCAGTCACCGCTATGAGAGCCGTTTCTGTTGAGTGTGCTGGTTTGAAGCCCGACTGGTTGGGGTCCTGGAGCAGGTTCTGAGTGAGAAAGAGTGACAGTTGGTTGTATACAGCACGCTCAAGAATTTTTGATAGGTAAGAAAGGAGTGATAACGGTCCGTAGTTACAGACATCTGAGCTGTCCAGGGTGGGCTTCTTCAGAATTGGGACCACTCTGGCAGTCTTGAATGCAGCTGGGACCTGGCCTGATGACAAGGAGCTGTTCATGATGAACGTGATGAAGGGTAACAGATCCATGGAGACTGTCTGAAAGAGTGTGGATGGAATGGGATCCAGTGGGCAGGTTGTTGGGTTGCTGGATTTAAGTAGCTGTAGGACCTCATCTGTGGAAAGAGGAGCAAAACATGTTAAGGAATTAATGGCAAGAAGATGAGTATTGGTGAAGGAAGTAGCGAAAGAGGAAAACAACTGACGGATTTTGTTAACCTTCTCCTTAAAGAAGCCCCTTTCTCCTCCACTTACTCCGGGGTAAGTGAAGAGGGTGGTGGGGGAGAGGGGGGTTTGAGAAGAGAGGAAAAGATACTAAAGAGCCTGCGTGGATCCGACACTGATGACTTCATCCACACGTTTCTCACGAAGGCACACAACTCACAGATGAACCTTGGGTGTGGATGTAATTTATTGAAGGTGTTGAATAATACTATATATTTATTGAAGGTGTTGAATAATACTATGTTTATATATAATATATAAATATAGCCATAATTGGTTGCAGTCAGTCACAGAAAAGATGATTTGGTGAAGTGTTACTAATATGTACTGTCTGTACTAATTATCATCAGCAGTGTGTTTTAACACTTATAGTTAAAAAAATTACATACACACATTTTTATCAAGACAAATGTCTTGATAAAATATCCATTTGTGGAGTAAATAATGCTGTAAGACTCTGCTTGATCAGGTCCAGTGTGATTAGGGATGATGAGAAAGTGATTTATGAGAAGGTGTCTTAAAGATCTCAGCAACCTTCCTCCACTCCCCTCACTAAATACAGTTGTGATCAAATTTATTCAACCCCCACTGAAATAAAGTGTTTTGGCCAGTTTGACATTGATTTTGATCATTTCAGTCATCTTATTTACAATTATATCAAAGAGGCACTTATAAATTAGACAAACATAACATAATATTTATGATGGAATAACCACAAATGTCTTTACTGTGCTCACATCATTATCAGTTTTATTCAACCCCCTAGTGACATTATTTTTTAGTACTTAGTACAACATCCTTTTCCAGTTATGACAGCTTTCAAGCGTGAAGCATAGCTTGACACAAGTGTCTTGCAGCGACCTATGGGTATCTTAGCCCATTCTTCATGGGCAAAAGCCTCCAGTTCAGTCACATTCTTAGGCTTGCGCACTGCAACTGCCTTCTTTAGGTCCCACCAGAGGTTCTCAATTGGATTTAAGTCTGGTGATTGCGATGGCCACTCTAGAATGTTCCAGCCTTTCATGTTCAACCATGCTCTAGTGGACTTGGATGTGTGCTTCGGATCATTGTCCTGTTGGAAGGTCCAACGTCTCCCAAGCCGCAGGTTTGTGACTGACTCCATCACATTTTCCTCCAAGATCTCCTGGTACTGAAGGGAATTCATGGTACCCTGCACACGTTGAAGCTTTCCTGTACCATTAGAAGCAAAACAGCCCCAAAGCATAATTGACCCCCCGCCATGCTTCACAGTAGGCAAGGTGTTCTTTTGTTCATAAGCCTGGTTCTTCCTTCTCCAAACATAGCGCTGGTCCATTGTCCCAAACAGTTCTAATTTAGTTTCATCTGACCACAGTACACTGTTCCAAAACCTTTGTGGCTTGTCCACATGACTTTTGGCATACTGCAGTCGACTTTTCTTGTTCTTTGGAGTCAGCAAGGGGGTGCGTCTGGGCGTTCTGGCATGGAGGTCTTCGTTATGCAGTGCGCGCCTTATTGTCTGAGCTGAAACTTCAGTGCCCACATCTGACAGGTCTTTTTTCAGTTCCTTAGCAGTCACGCGGGGATTTTTCTCCACATTACGCTTCAGGTAGCGCACAGCAGTCGCGGTCAGGATCTTCTTTCTGCCACGACCAGGTAACGTTTCCACTGTGCCCTTTAACTTGAACTTGCGAATGATACTTCCGATAGTGTCTCTTGGAATATTTAACAACTTCGCAATCTTTTTATATCCATTGCCATTCTTGTGAAGAGCAATAACCTCTTCTCTTGTCTTCTGGGACCATTCTCTTGCCTTCACCATGCTTGGAAACACACCAGTAGATGTCTAGAAGGAGCTGAGTATCACAGTCCTTTTAAATCTGCCTAATTGGTGCTTATCATGCTTGATTGCTGCTCGTTGACATCCACAGATGTTTTCAATACCTGATGGAAAACACTGGAATGAACCTCTGTTCTTAGGAGTGGTAGTCGTAAAGGGGTTGAATAATTGTGTCAATGAAGAAATCACAAAAAGGCCATTTAATACTTTATGACAAAAAAAATTGATGCTATCTTAGTTGCATTTAGTTCTTTAACAAGTCCTTGTAAGATTTCATTATGAACACAATTACAAATGTGCACTGAATTCCATAAAACCCTTCGCAGCATTGGGGGTTGAATAAATTTGATCACAACTGTAAATATTCCATGCAGCATCCATGTAGCTGCCATTAGACGTCTGGCAAGGGTTCCAGACTGTGACACAGACTAATGCCACTCTTCAGATATGATGCCATTTTAAAGAAGGGAGATTTATTGTTTTATTACAGTCCAGTAACTTTTTAGGCTTTTTATTTTATCCAGAAATGCCAACATGGCTGCTGTGATTGAGAACTTGACGAGTGATTAACACATTTCACCTGCATAGTGCTAAATGCGGGCTGTGATTCAACATTAGGGATGAAATGATCAAGACGAAGGAATTCTTTGGATTTTCTTACTGTACAAACTAAAAACAAAATGACATTTTTAAAGCTGAAAGATTTATAGAATAGAATACTCTCAAGTTACATCAAATTGCTAAAGGACACCCTACGGCACTGGTTTATTAAATCTAGCTACCATGAGCAGCGACCCACTTCATGTAACCCACAGCATAAATGACCACGAGGGATTTCTGTCGTTTGCTCCGCGCTGCCTCTGGCAACCCGCCCTCACTGTAGCTAACAAAAGGCACTTGTGAGCAGGTCGGGTTGGAGCAGGCTGTCACGTCGCAGCATGCACTGGCGAAGAAAGGGAGCTTGACGGATTTACACTGTAGTCTGTGCTCCACGCTCAGTCTGCCTAATTACCTGGTTGCGCAACGGTGAATAGCAAAAAGCAAATCTGTCTGCTTCTTTTCCTCGTACTCATTTAACTTCTGTGCAGCCTCCCTCCTTCCTACCCCTCCCCTTCCTACCCCTCCCCCCTTCCTACCCCTCCCCCTCCCCCTTCCTACACCTTTCCTACCCCTACCCCTTCCCCTCCTACCCCCCTTCTTACCCTTCCCCCCTTCCTCCCCCTCCCCCCTTCCTACCCCCCCTTCCTACCCCTACCCCTTCCTCCCCCTCCCCCCCTCCTACCCCCCTTCTTACCCTTCCCCCCTTCCTCCCCCTCCCCCCTTCCTACCCCTCCCCCTCCCCCCTTCCTACCCCCCCTTCCTACCCCTACCCCTTCCTCCCCCTCCCCCCTTCCTACCCCCCCTTCCTACCCCTCCCCCTTCCTCCCCCTCCCCTTCCTACCCCTCCCCCCTTCCTACCTCCCCCCTTCCTACCCCTCCCCCCACCCCTCCCCCTTCCTCCCCCTCCCCTTCCTACCCCTCCCCCCTTCCTACCTCCCCCCTTCCTACCCCTCCCCCCTTCCTACCCCTCCCCCTTCCTCCCCCTCCCCCTTCATTGTGCCTCACCTAGGTCCGGGTTCGTGTAGCTCTGCTATCTGCGTGTTTAGATTGCTGCAGACGACTCACCACCACCAGAGATTACTCCATCAAAAAGGCTGTATTTAGTGGTTTTAGAAAGCATCGTCATAACAATACGTTTTTATTTCAAAGCTAGAGTTATAAATCTTTGGCATGAAGATTTTCATATTCTTTCACTTGTTTCCTTTTTTCTCCATTTCATCTGCAGTATAAGGTTTGCACATAAAAACGAATACAGTCACAATCTGTAGATTGTAGTCTTATACTGTAAGCATGTTATTCTTTAAACAATTAGGCTGTGATTGGGTCAATGAACCATTGAGCCATAGGTGTTGTTTGGGGGAGGGGGGGCATGTCCCCTCCAATAATTCCTGCTATAATGTGTTAGATTGCCTGGTGGGAGCAGTCCCCCCCCCTTGCATTAAGCCATTTTGCTGCTTTCACACAACCTTAAACTATCCGAAATGGTTTCAACGTAATTAGTTTGCATCTTCTATTCATTAAAGATCTTTTGTTTTGAATCTTACCAAAACAAGACACAGGAGGACAGACCACTGGAACGCTGTATTAAAACATCACAACAACGTTGCACTTTCTCTACATAATGTGAGACATACAGATGAAAATAAATTTTCATTAGGTCGATATAAACGAATCTTTAGTCCCAGTTTATTATTTTATCATGTTTGTGTGTTAAAACTATTATGTTTTGTGTAACAAGGTCCTGATGTAAACTAGATAATGCACACATGCATACACACATGCACACACACACATCCATTAAAAATAACGCCCCCCCTGTCAACGTCCCCAGCATGAGTTGTCACTCCTACAATGTGCCAAGGTAATTTACTGTGACATCACACAGCTGGTCACACCACTGCCTCACCATGACCAAACCATACTGTGGTACGATGGGAGAGAAAGAAAGAGAGAGAGAGAGAAAGAGAGAGAGAGCGTGAAAGAGAAAGTCATTGTTATGAAAATGGTATAGCTGTGCAGGCGTTGTGAGTGTCTGTTGTCCTTTCACTCTCAGCTTCACTGTTCCCACCCACACGGCTCCTCTGGACCAGTTCTGCTGGAATGACCCGCCTCGTCACTCAGGACCATATTTTACTTTACGGTTCCTACGATGGGAAATTGGTAGAAAAGTTGGAGAATGGAGGAGTGCAGCTCATCAGGAGAGACGAAGATGAAGAGAGATGAGGATGAGGAGAGATGAGGATGAGGAGAGATGAGGATGAAGAGAGATGAAGATGAAGAGAGATGAAGATGAGGAGAGATGAGGATGAGGAGAGATGAGGATGAGGAGAGATGAGGATGAAGAGAGACAAAGATGAAGAGAGATGAGGATGAAGAGAGATGAGGATGAAGAGAGATGAAGATGAGGAGAGATGAGGATGAGGAGAGATGAGGATGAGGAGAGATGAGGATGAAGAGAGATGAGGATGAAGAGAGATGAGGATGAGGAGAGATGAGGATGAGGAGAGATGAAGATGAGGAGAGACGAGGATGAGGAGAGACGAGGATGAGAGACGAGGATGAAGAGAGATGAGGATGAAGAGAGATGAAGATGAAGAGAGATGAGGATGAGGAGAGATGAAGATGAGGAGAGATGAAGATGAAGAGAGATGAGGATGAGGAGAGATGAAGATGAGGAGAGATGAGGATGAAGAGAGATGAGGATGAGGAGAGATGAGGATGAGGAGAGATGAAGATGAGGAGAGACGAGGATGAGGAGAGACGAAGATGAAGAGAGATGAGGATGAAGAGAGATGAGGATGAAGAGAGATGAAGATGAAGAGAGATGAGGATGAGGAGAGATGAAGATGAGGAGAGATGAGGATGAAGAGAGATGAGGATGAGGAGAGATGAGGATGAGGAGAGATGAGGATGAGGAGAGATGAAGATGAGGAGAGACGAGGATGAGGAGAGACGAGGATGAAGAGAGACGAGGATGAGGAGAGATGAGGAGAGATGAGGATGAGGAGAGATGAGGATGAGGAGAGATGAAGATGAGGAGAGACGAGGATGAGGAGAGACGAGGATGAAGAGAGACGAGGATGAGGAGAGATGAGGATGAGGAGAGATGAGGATGAGGAGAGATGAAGATGAGGAGAGATGAGGATGAGGAGAGATGAAGATGAGGAGAGACGAGGATGAGGAGATGCAATAAGGAGATCTGGAGGTCAGTGGACAGAATGATCATGTGTTTTCTCACAGAATCGTTTGTGTGATGTTTGATAAGACATACAAGGCTCCAGAAATTTGGGGACAGGTGAGAAAAATGGGGAAAGAAAGCTAAAAGAAGAATGAGAAAGGGAGAAAGAGAAATGTACTGTTTAAATTACAGCAGTGAGGGAGCTAAAGCTCTTTTGAAAACAGGAAAGATACATGGAGGGCTAGTACCTTGCTAGGGCCTTAACCCCTACAGCCCCTACAGTCCCCACAGTTCCCACAGTCCCCACAGACCCCACAGTCCCTACAGTCCCCACAGTTCCCACAGTCCCTACAGCCCCTACAGTCCCCACAGTCCCTACAGCCCCCACAGTCCCTACAGCCCCCACAGTCGAAACAGCCCCCACAGTCCCCACAGCCCCCACAGCCCATACAGCCCCCACAGTCCCTACAGCCCCCACAGTCCCTACAGCCCCCACAGTTCCCACAGTCCCTACAGCCCCCACAGCCCCTACAGCCCCCACAGTCCCTACAGTCCCTACAGTCCCCACAGTCCCTACAGCCCCCACAGCCCCTACAGTCCCCACAGCCCCTACAGCCCCCACAGCCCCTACAGCCCCCACAGTCCCTACAGCCCCCACAGCCCCTACAGTCCCCACAGCCCCTACAGCCCCCACAGCCCCTACAGCCCCCACAGTCCCTACAGCCCCTACAGCCCCCACAGTCCCTACAGCCCTCACAGCCCCCACAGTCCCTACAGCCCCTACAGTCCCTACAGTCCCCACAGTCCCTACAGCCCCCACAGTCCCTACAGCCCCCACAGTCCCTACAGCCCTCACAGCCCCCACAATCCCTACAGCCCCCACAGTCCCTACAGCCCCTACAGCCCCCACAGTCCCTACAGCCCTCACAGCCCCCACAGTCCCTACAGCCCCTACAGTCCCTACAGCCCCCACAATCCCTACAGCCCCCACAGTCCCTACAGCCCCCACAGCCCCCACAGCCCCCACAGTTCCTACAGTCCTCACTGTCACAGTCAAATTTATTTATATAGCGCTTTTTACAACACATGTCACAAAGCGGCTTTACAATCGTATGGGTCCAGATCCCTAATGAGCAAGGTAAAGGCGACAGTGGCAAGGAAAAACTCCCTAAAAAAAAAAACCACAGTCCCCACAGTCCCTACAGCCCTGGCCCCTACAGTCTCGCCCCTATAGTTGTTTCAAATAGAGAGACCAAACTGGGAGTCACAGCAATCTTCAGCACCATCTGCAAATAAGATGGATCCATTTGTTTGTTTTACATTAGGCCCAAGACTTAAACCAATAAAACCGTCTGCATTTGCACCTCAGTGTTGAGGTGGGGGGTTCAGTGTGGTTCATGCTATAGTGCCTTCACTTCACACATGGGTGCTTGGGAAATACATTAGCACTCTCAAAACAAAACAAAAAACAAATGAAAACAAAACACATTTTGTCAAATAAATTAAAATATGTGTACATTCATTACAACTCTGTAATGTGCTAATGCTGCAAATACACATCATTTTCTACTGCCTGTCTTCTATGCACACTACCAAACGCCAGAGAAGACATCGATAAACCCCCTTCTGGAAGACTGCAGAGTGTTCTGTTGTTTTTAAACAGGTAAGGAATATCACATTAGAGTGCAAACACAACTTACAAGAGTTCTGACTGTTGACTCTCTGACACAGACCACAAGACATCATCACAGTGCAGTCAGAGATGGGCTCTGTGCCGGGAGTCAGAACCTTAATTCACACTCTACGTGATCCTGTCACATTCCAGCCCTGCTGACTTATTAGCACTTTGTCCTATGGAGAGCTCACTCAGACATTCTATCCCGAAGGTCTAACTGAGGTTGTTGGGCTTTATTGGTAACCACTTCACTTTGCACTTGCTTACTAGTTTAGTACGTCACTATGACTCAGACACAAACATGGTCTTGCAAAGAGGAACACTTAACACTGACAGAGATTAATGAAGCTCATTGGTTAACGAAGAAACAGCATTCACAAAGCACACTGCTGGATATGCTGGGTGTGAGCTTTATAAATGCTAATATAACATGTTTATGGCACTCTTGTGTATTTTCTTTAGGAAAGCAAGCCTAATGTTTGTATTTGTGTATATGTGTGTGCGTGAGTGGTCCCATCTGTGTGTCAGCTTGGCTGGTCAGTAGGTAAAGTCTCCCTGCAGTGTGGGGGTCTGTTAGGGTTTTTGGGCCATGTGTCTTGTCTGAAGGGGGGCTGGGTTCCTGGCGAGACCACCAAGCCGTGACTGACCAGACTGTCACCCCTGGTCTGCTTCACAGACCCCTAATATCACGTAGAAAACAAAATTATGATCATAAAGGGCACACAAATTCATCTGTTCTCTAGTGTTTATGATGCACAACAATAGCTGTGATTGCCTGTAAAGAAGTCTTGGTAGTACATTGCCTGCATACTGATTTATAGAAGCTTCTTGTGAAATGTGAAGTATGTAAGTGTGAGACATCCTCCTGCAACAGCGTTCAGCATGAGAGATCTTGACAGGACATTTATAATTACAGTTAGCCAAAGCTTGGGTGATATGGGGAAAATATATAGCAACAGTTACATAGCAACAGCTCAGTAAAACTTTCAATAATAAACTGATAAATGCTACATTTTGCTTGCAGGCAGATTCTTTCTGTACTTAAGACAATAGAAGTAATCTTCTACACTATGAAGCTATGTGTAATTCAGTAACTTATTACCAATTTGTGATATTTTATGTCCAACATTCACCCTGGTTATGTAACTGAGAAACACATTTAGCAGTCCACATACTCTCATAAAGAATAAATTCATGAGATCAGCAACGAAGAATCATCTCACCTCAGAAAGCCTCACTATCGGACTTTAAAACTAAACTACCAAACATGGATAGCAGGGGAAGTTAATAAGGACCAGTTACGAAGATTTTGTTTCTATAATGCTTGCTAGGCCTGACAGCCTTTTAAAAAACATATATCATTAGCAACATTAGCATACTTTAATCTCCACTAAACTCTTCAAGCCCCCAGCATCGGGAGATGAGGTGGAGGTTATGTGTGAGGGGGCTTGTGTGGAGTTAAGCTGGGTTGGATTAGAAGTGGCAGACTGTGTGTGCATACAATAAGCCAAAGATCCGGGAGGGAGGGGGTAAAGCACCTAGCCGCTGCCCCTAAAGTTCCCAGCTTCAAAGAGACTGTCTCTTCATCAGAGCTGGGGAGAGTGAGACAGAGAACTATCAGAAGTGAAGGTTGGAGCATGGGGGGCACTTGCTAAACCTCCACATCCAAGTCAGTTCAGAAGAAGAAGTTCAGAGCATTGATCCACCCCGTCGATGCAAAATAACTGCAAATACCAACAAGAAATGGATCCAAAGAGGTTACTGGGAATCCCGTAATGTATCTTCCGTTGCTTCATGCACGAGCTAAAATGTCTGAGGTCTAATAAGATGCTGCAAGCTAAAAGCTTCTTTATCATGAGCAGCAGGGATTCTCCGTTGGCTTCGAGATAAACCCCGTCCTGTGGAGACAGCAGGATCCATTCATCTGCCCTGACGTTACAACATTTTCCCACAGGTTTGCGTTTTTCTTGCTTGTGCATACACCACACAGCTTCAAACCCACTTTCCCAAACTTTCTACGGTAATAAAAGATCTGTTTAAGTGGACCTGCATTTATACTCACAAGACGCCCTTAAAACAAAACAAAACCATTTCTTGCAGGCCTACTGCGTTCCATTTTCTGTTTGCACTCGTCCATGCTGCCACGCATACCTGACCCTGAGGCCACATTCTCATAATGGCAGGCTGGATTAGAGACACCAGGGTCCCGGGCTCATCACGGTGTGAATAGTGGGACTCCGAGAGACTCCGGCTCGCCGCATTTCGCCGTCGGCCTGCTTAAGCTGCTAATGTATGCCTGGGGTCAGGAGGTCCCCCTGCTAGTCAATGGCTGGATTTGGATTTCCCCTGGAATGTGCCCCGTCCGCACTCAACAACAACCACCTCCGTTAGCCACGCCATCCAATTTTCCACAGAATTTCACCACTAACAAGAGAATAAGAGAGGCATGCAGCTGCCCCAACCCCGCACCAAGCTTTTATTCAAATGGCCTTTAACCCTTTCATGTCCAGATCCCCAGGCTGATCATATGTGTATATGCATGTGCATATATATGTTTTAGGCAAATATGCCAACTTGCAGTTTATTAACTACGGTGAAGGTAGGATTTGAATGTCCAAGCTAACTTGAAATATCACCATATGTCAACTGCACATTACAAATGACACCAGCTTGTCACAGTATCTATTGATGTGCAAATAATTTTGCATAAAATAGCCACTCTTGGGCTTGTGAATTTTTTTTTACTGCCGTAAACATTTTACAAATGCCACAAGTGTGAAAAGCCAGTAATGATGCTATGATGACAGTCCCATCTGTCTGAATAGAAAGAGTGGTAACTAAAGGAAGGACTTTTATAAATTAATTAAAGGTGACCGTAAGAAAGCCACACCACTTCACATGTCTGCTGTATTACTGAAGGCACTAAAGTTCTAAAGTATTAAAGTATTAAATGCACCCTATCCTAAATAACAGATCAAACCCCCTGCACTCTTTAACCAGTGAATAATGTATCTACCTGACTACCTGAGTGCGTCTACCTGACTACCTGAGTGCATCTACTTGACTATCTACCTAAATTTTGTGGAGTTTAAGAGCACCTCTAAAACCATTTATTGATGATCCCTTGATTGCATATTTTATCTTCAGAAATGGAGATTTGACTGTTGTAGTACCTCATTAATAAGGAGCTGAACGAGAAGCCAAAACAGCCAAAGCCTGAACCCGGACCAGGAGACGGCCGGACCCAGAGACACCCGGACCAGGAGACGCCCGGACCCAGAGACACCTGGACCAGGAGACGCCCAGACCCAGAGACACCTGGACCAGGAGACACCCGGACCAGGAGACAGCCGGACCAGGAGAGCTACTCTATCTGTCAAACAGCGCTGAGGTAGTCGCGGGTGATCAAGGGAGAGCAGCAGACTCCAAACCCAACAAGCGTGCAGATGTGTCTCAATTTATGACAGCTCTCTTACGTCAGTAACAGAAAATATGGCAAGTGATTCTTCTTTCAAATAATACTAAGGTGGAATTTAAGGGCAATACGTCCCACGATGTAAAGATAAGCATGTCAGGTGTTTTATTAAAATTACAAATTCAGTTTGTTCATTAGATAATTTTGCACTCAGTAAAAGTGCAGTTAAAACACTGAAAGTATTTGGTATACAGAGTTACACATGGTAGTGTTCTACTTTGACTTTAAAAGACTTAAATATCAGTTCAACAAACCTGTCGAGCTTGTAAGAACTAGTATGGCTCATTAGAATCTTGTCTTCATTTCCAAATGTGAATCTGCGGGAGTTCTCACTGTCACACAACTCCAGGAGCTGTCTGTCAAAGGCAGGACAGGCTCTGGGGCCACACTGGGGGAGCAACAGGAAGGCTGACACAAGCAGAGGGAGCCCATCAAACCCTCACCCCCTTCCCTCGCCCCCTTCCCTCGCCCCCTTCCCTCGCCCCCTTCACTCGCCCCCCTCCCTCGCCCCCTTCCCTCGCCCCCCTCCCTCGCCCCCTTCCCTCGCCCTCCTCCCTCGCCCCCTTCACTCGCCCCCCTCCCTCGCCCCCCTCCCTCGCCTCCTTCACTCGCCCCCCTCCCTCGCCCCCTTCCCTCGCCCCCCTCCCTCGCCCCCTTCACTCGCCCCCTTCACTCGCCCCCCTCCCTCGCCCCCTTCCCTCGTCCCTTCACTCGCCCCCCTCCCTCGCCCCTTCACTCGCCCCCTTCACTCGCCCCCCTCACTCGCCCCCCTCCCTCGCCCCCTCCCTCGCCCCCTTCACTCGCCCCCTTCACTCGCCCCCTTCACTCGCCCCCCTCCCTCGCCCCCTTCACTCGCCCCCTTCACTCGCCCCCTTCACTCGCCCCCCTCCCTCGCCCCCTTCCCTCGCCCCCTTCCCTCGCCCCCCTCCCTCGCCCCCCTCACTCGCCCCCCTCCGTCGCCCCCTTCACTCGCCCCCTTCACTCGCCCCCCTCCCTCGCCCCCTTCCCTCGTCCCTTCACTCGCCCCCCTCCCTCGCCCCTTCACTCGCCCCCTTCACTCGCCCCCCTCCCTCGCCCCCCTCCCTCGCCCCCTTCACTCGCCCCCTTCACTCGCCCCCCTCCCTCGCCCCTTCACTCGCCCCCTTCACTCGCCCCCTTCACTCGCCCCCCTCCCTCGCCCCCCTCCCTCGCCCCCTTCACTCGCCCCCTTCACTCGCCCCCCTCCCTCGCCCCCTTCCCTCGCCCCCTCCCTCGCCCCCCTCCCTCGCCCCCTTCACTCGCCCCCTTCCCTCGCCCCCTTCACTCGCCCCCCTCCCTCGCCCCCCTCCCTCGCCCCCCTCCCTCGCCCCCCTCCCTCGCCCCTTCCCTCGCCCCCTTCACTCGCCCCCCTCCCTCGCCCCCTCCCTCGCCCCCTTCCCTCGCCCCCCTCCCTCGCCCCCCTCCCTCGCCCCCTTCACTCGCCCCCTTCCCTCGCCCTCCTCCCTCGCCCCCTTCACTCGCCCCCCTCCCTCGCCCCCCTCACTCGCCCCCTTCCCTCGCCCCCTTCACTCGCCCCCTTCACTCGCCCCCCTCCCTCGCCCCCCTCCCTCGCCCCTTCCCTCGCCCCCCTCCCTCGCCCCCTTCACTCGCCCCCCTCCCTCGCCCCCTTCACTCGCCCCCTTCACTCGCCCCCCTCCCTCGCCCCCCTCCCTCGCCCCCTCCCTCGCCCCCCTCCCTCGCCCCCTTCACTCGCCCCCTTCCCTCGCCCTCCTCCCTCGCCCCCTTCACTCGCCCCCCTCCCTCGCCCCCTCCCTCGCCCCCCTCCCTCGCCCCCTTCACTCGCCCCCTTCACTCGCCCCCCTCCCTCGCCCCTTCACTCGCCCCCTTCCCTCGCCCCCCTCCCTCGCCCCCCTCCCTCGCCCCCCTCCCTCGCCCCCTTCCCTCGCCCCCCTCCCTCACCCCCTTCACTCGCCCCCTTCCCTCGCCCCCCTCCCTTGCCCCCCTCCCTTCATCTCCATTTATCAGATCAATCTTTTTATCCCTGCATGCGTGCAGTTGTTTTCCAGGGGGCTGCAGAGGTCAGGAGAGCGATAAACATATAAAGCCCCCCCACTTCACTGTGAAATCACACCCTCCCCCCATTCAACTGTGCACCATGCCATTTGGCCAATCAAATCGACTCTCAGCCCCTGTCCCCCTCTGGTTCCCACAAGATGTCTGTCTGTCACTCAAGCAAAGTGTCAGCGCTTTGATACATGACACCCGTCATGTCTCCACACAGAGAGGACGATTCTGCTGTGGTTGGGGAAAGAGCTTTTCAGAAGGGATGGACACCTCATAAGCTTAATTAAGACTTTAATGAGCTACTAACACAAAAGGTAGAAAGTGAAATTCCTCATTTTTTATTGTGCCCTGTTATTTATTATCTATTATATAATATAATATAGAAATCTGATGCCCAAAATGTATCAAATGGATGACTTATAGCTGAGTATGTGCACCATTTACAATTTACTATTTGCTGCCTCCCCTGTTCTCATTTACACTCCTGCCCTACATGACATTTCTCACTAGTGTGGCCAACACAGAGGGACAGGGGTGGGACAGCGGGACAGGGGTGGGACAGAGGGACAGGGGTGGGACAGGGGTGGGACAGAGGACAGGGGTGGGACAGGGGTGGGACAGAGGGACAGGGGTGGGACAGCGGTGGGCATTCTGCCCCTGTTGTTTTTTTTTTGTCCATCTTCGCTTGTGCCAGGATCAGACCAGAAGCTCTGCTGCACTGTCTGCCCCGACGCCTCTGTGAGAAGGAAGAATGCACCATGTAAATGTGACAGACAGCTGAACAGAGCCAAACTGGTGCCACAAGCCCTTTGGCACATGAAGCCAAATTCTGTCCACAGTTCTAGAAAGCCATTAGTCGTGGGAGGGTCAACAATAGCTTCGCTGGCCACATTGTCATGGGCACAGGCGTTTTATGGACTAAGAGTGCATCTGAGGACTGGCCCTAAACTTCATCCAGGCAATCAATCATTCAGTGACCTCAAAAATGAGTCTACATCCTATGTGTTGCCACATCAAAACTGCAGTCATTCCAAGATTACCAATTCACAATATCCATCTGTAGGAGGCTCGTTTTTGCCATAAACCAGTCAGCTGTGCTCCTCGAGTCTCAGAGGCCAGAGGCGCCATATCGGAAACTCGTCTCCACCGCATGGACTCGCAACCGCATGTGTTCAGCGAGGAGGGACGCCCTGTCTGGTCTGTAAACTCCGTGAGGTGACTTGTGTGACGGGGTTCAACAAGGCTCCAAGGCCCTTTTCCCCTCCCCATTTATTTTGGGGTATATGTTTTTGAAGCAAAGGCCTCAGCGAGGTGAGACAAAGCGAGACGGTGGGGAGACGTGGGTGTGGAGCTCCAGACGCTCAGTAGTCATCTTGTTGAGATGGATGTAGAGGAGCCTGAGCTTTGTCTCCGAGGGGATCACACCATCACTGCACATCCATTAAGGAGCAGGCTCGGGGAGTTGAGAGCAGGGCTGAGAGAGGCTGACAGGGATGAGCTAATCCCTCCAATCCCACACCACTCCTGGCCACAAGTGAAACCTCAGTAGTGGGGGAAGGGGAGGGGCGGTTTAATCTGTCACTCTGGATGGACTTGGTCTGAATTCAGTGTGAAGAGAAGTTCAGGGCTTTATGATAAAAGGTGAATTTCCATCACGTCTTGAATTACGACAATACAGGCAAGTGTTTTTGGTAACACGAGAATTCATATTTCATGCACTTGACAAAACGTTCTATATCATAAGCGTTAAGGATGAACCTAGAATTACAGTGATTGATATTAATACACTACTGGTGCCACAGTGTTTATTTAAAATATGGAATTCTACATCTAAGACAAATCTATGTAATGTGAGGTAAACTCTTATAGAACCATTTGACAATTACTTTAATGGCTTTAAAAAAGAAAAGAAAAGAAAAAGAAAGAACTTCCTGAAGTGAGAATCTTTTGTACCAGTTTCACCACATTAAGAAGCATCAGCTACAGAAACAGGAGAGATTAAAGATTTCTCCAGTTTCAGACCCAATTTCATATAATCCCCTCATTATTTTTTGGACTATATAGATCTATCCAGACCAAAAGCTAAAGGCCACATAATACTTCCACGGCTCAGTATTCACCTGTGGTTACTCCCTTAGGAAACTGATGCCTAATGACACTGCAACACCTTAAACAGCAGACTACTGCTCACATTTCCTCCAAATACAGCAGACAGAATTAAACCTAAGGCCCCTTCCAAAGTTTGAACCATGTAGATTTTAGTACATATCAAAGTGACTGCAGTAACATCTTGCAGGATTACATGGCCTTGTGTGTTTCAGATAAAACACACATCCCTCTCTTCTAACCACTACAAAAGATGCAGGTTCTCCTGTATCATTTTCCTCATGGCTTCTGTCTGAGCAAAGCTTGAGCCAAAATTCACTCAATGCCATCCTGCTGACACTAGTGGTACAAAATGGCTTCCTTCCCTACAATTATGAGTTTTTACATTATTATTTTTCAGCTGTGCCCGTGACGAGCTGCTGGTGTGCCCGGACCTCCCCTTCACTGCCCGGGAGTCTGACCTCCCCTCCGCTGCCCGGGTGTCTGACCTCACACCACTGCTGGTGTCTCTTCAACAGCGCCCCCCTCTGGCATGGCAATCCTTCAGGGCTCATAAGTGATTTCTAATCGCCTTTAAATTGCCACAGGTTTTGGATATGAACAGTGAAAGAGCAGGAGGGAAAGAGGGGGCTGGGAGTGAGAGAGAGAGAGAGAGAGAGAGAGAGAGAGAGAGAGAAAGGGAGAGAGAAGCTAGTCAGGGACGGTTTTTTTCTCTCTTTCTCTCTCCTTCGCTCAGAATTCCTGGATAATGACTGGGCCGTAACCATACAGCATCACTCCCCGCCAAGTGAAAACAACAGCCTCTGCCAGCTTCTCTCTGTTTATTTCTCTCCATTTTTCATCCTTCACTTTTTCCCCTCCTCCTATGACATGCAAAAAAAATAAAAATGGTATACGGAATCTGCATTTCATTTGCATGGCAGGCCACTGTGTCTTTTTTCCTGCTCTTCCTTCACTCGGTTCAACCCTCTGCTTTCTGTGCTTTCAGCAAATATTTAGGCCAAGTCAGGGATTTGTGGCTGAGATTCCTTAACTGGGAGTTGGGGAGAGTTTTTGATTTTTTTTTTGCAAAAAAGGTAGCTGCCAACACCAGATCTGTGCTTGGGGCTAAAACACCAACCTTCTCAAATGAGTTTGAAACAGATGGTGTGGTGAGGTGTGGTGAGGTGTGGTGAGGTGTGGTGTGGTGTGGTGAGGTGTGGTGTGGTGAGGTGTGGTGTGGTGTGGTGAGGTGTGGTGAGGTGTGGTGTGGTGAGGTGTGGTGTGGTGTGGTGAGGTGTGGTGAGGTGAGGTGTGGTGTGGTGAGGTGTGGTGAGGTGTGGTGTGGTGAGGTGTGGTGAGGTGAGGTGTGGTGTGGTGTGGTGTGGTGTGGTGTGATGAGGTGTGGTGCGGTGAGGTGTGGTGTGGTGAGGTGTGGTGAGGTGCGGTGAGGTGTGGTGTGGTGAGGTGTGGTGTGATGAGATGTGGTGTGGTGTGGTGAGGTGAGGTGTGATGAGGTGTAGTGCGGTGAGATGAGGTGTGGTGAGGTGATGTGTGATGAGGTGTGGTGAGGTGTGGTGTGGTGAGGTGATGTGAGGTGAGGTGTGATGAGGTGTGGTGTGGTGAGGTGAGGTGTGGTGTGGTGTGATGAGGTGTGGTGTGGTGCGGTGTGGTGCGGTATGGTGAGGTGTGGCGTGGTGTGGTGCGGTGTGGTGTGGTGATGTGTGGTGTGGTGAGGTGTGGTGTGATGAGGTGTGGTGAGGTGATGTGAGGTGTGTGGTGATGTGAGGTGTGGTGAGGTGTGGTGTGATGAAGTGAGGTGTGGTGTGATGAGGTGTGGTGTGGTGTGGTGAGGTGTGGTGTGATGAGGTGTGGTGTGGTGAGGTGTGGTGTGGTGAGGTGTGGTGTGGTGAGGTTTGGTGTGGTGTGATGAGGTGTGGTGAGGTGCGGTGAGGTGTGGTGTGGTGAAATGTGGTGAGGTGAGGTGTGGTGTGATGAGATGTGGTGTGGTGTGGTGAGGTGAGGTGTGATGAGGTGTAGTGCGGTGAGATGAGGTGTGGTGAGGTGATGTGTGATGAGGTGTGGTGAGGTGTGGTGTGGTGAGGTGATGTGAGGTGAGGTGTGATGAGGTGTGGTGTGGTGAGGTGAGGTGTGGTGAGGTGTGATGAGGTGTGGTGTGGTGCGGTGTGGTGCGGTATGGTGAGGTGTGGCGTGGTGTGGTGCGGTGTGGTGTGGTGATGTGTGGTGTGGTGAGGTGTGGTGTGATGAGGTGTGGTGAGGTGAGGTGATGTGAGGTGTGGTGAGGTGTGGTGAGGTGTGATGAGGTGTGGTGAGGTGATGTGAGGTGTGGTGAGGTGTGGTGTGATGAGGTGTGGTGAGGTGTGGTGTGGTATGGTGAGGTGTGGTGTGGTAAGGTGAGGTGTGGTCTGGTGTGGTGAAGTGTGGTGAGGTAAGGTGAGGTGCGGTGTGATGAGGTGTGGTGTGATGAGGTGGTGTGATGAGGTGTGGTGAGGTGTGGTGTGACGTGGTGAGGTGAGAAGGTGAGACTAATGGCATCCTCCTCTACGTCTGAGGTCACGAACATCTGGCTAGAGATGTGCTGTATATATAAAACCAGCAGCAGACTAACAGCAAGGACACAACAGTTGGATTTAGATGCACGCTGTAGCGTGGTGGCCAGCATGGTGACTACATGGTGAGGTATCAGAGAGGACGTGTGTGAGGTATCAGAGAGGACGCGTGTGAGGTATCAGAGAGGACGTGTGTCTGGCAATCAACAGTTTCCCCACTGGTATGTCCAGGAGAGGAGGGCACATTTCTCAATACTCTTTTAGGAGAGGTAAATTTTCTCAGTACATAAGCTACTGGCAACGTTGTGCTATAGACGATTATAAAAGATGGGTGTCTGAGATGAGAAACCGCAAAGCTATCTTAATGTCCATCAAGAGACATCAGAACACAATGTACAAAGAGACACAGTAAGAGAGGGTAAGAGTCTGAGGCAACGTGCTTTTGGGCTTGGCAGGCAGGCTGCTGGGGCCTTGCTCTGGAACACCCAGCGAGTGAAGACTACTTACATTCATGCACTCACGCACCCACGTCGCCCCTCCAGCCAGACGGGAGAGAGCCATAATAGAGCTCCCGAAGCCCCCCAGATCCTCTCCCGGCCAAGAGCCACAGTCTGGGGAAGTGAGGGTTTGGGTAGGGGGTGGGCTATCACGTAAACTGGCGTGGATAGAGCTTCTCGATTAATTCATTCTCCTCTCTGATCCCGAGGACTCCTGACATGGTGGAGGGGAGAGGGGGGAGAGGGGTGGTGGAGGAGAGGGGGGAGGGGGGAGAGGGGTGGTGGAGGAGAGGGGGGAGGGGGGGAGAGGGGTGGAGGGGGAGAGGGGGAGAGGGGGGAGAGGGGGTGGAGGGGGGAGAGGGGGGAGAGGGGTGGTGGAGGAGAGGGGGAGGGGGGAGAGGGGGCTTTTCCTGGCACAGTAGTTCCATATTTGGTTGAATTTATGGGTGCCGCCATCTAAAATCCCCCAGACCTGTGGTGCATGTGACCATAATTGCAGGCTCAGTTTCTCAGCAGTTTTGAGATTCCTGTGCTGATCTGGGTTTTAGAGAGAGAAGAGTGGTTGCACCAATTCTCTGAATGTGTCTTAGCACTCTTTGGGTTGTCTGAGCTTTAGTGCACAGGGCATGTGAAGCAGAATGTTTTGCTGCTGTGTCATCTAATAGTTCATACACTTAAATCCTTAAAAAGGACATTTCTAATGTCTGGAGGGAGTTCTTTAGAAGAAACGAGTGAAAAACAGCACTTCCATCGTGAGTTAGAAGGGTGAGAGAAACCAGGTGGCAAGGCCACAACCCAAACTCTCTACAGCCCAATTAGCAACGAGTTCGCCCTAGTTTGCAAGTACATGACTAGAGACAATACCTAGTGGTGAATATTAAACCTGAAGGTCATATTCTCTTACATTTGATAAAAAGCACAGCCTTAGATCTCTAATAGTCTGTTTACACCTTAAACAGACTATTTTGGTTAACAGATCACATTCAGGTCTCACTTAACTGCATGAAAAGCCAGGTGCACACAGACTCAAGACACTTTGTGACTGGATCATTCAAACCAAATGTGCAGGTGGTCAGCAGTGATGGCTTAGTTACCTTGAAAAAGTAATCTTAGTTACGTTACATATTACTTGATTTCAAAAGTAACTACGTTAGATTACAAGTTACTTTAGCAGTTACATTCAGCAGCAAAATGAGTTTTTCCAATACTCTCTTTATTGGAAGTGCATTTTTTACAGTAACAATGTATCTCCTGACGTTTAAATAATATATTTCCTGACATTACGTTTGTGTTGCTGTGCGTTATTATTTGTAAATGTATTTGTAAACGTAATACAAGCGAACTATTCAGTCAGACAGCTATTTGTTGTGAAACGAAATACCAATTTCAAGCACTTTAAGTAGGCTACTGTGACGCTGGGCGGCGACAGACGGACGAGACACAGAATCCGTGTTTGCGACAGATGTCACGCTTTATTCCACACTTAGATTGCGCAATAGCGCATGATAAACATTCAACATACAATGCGACGTGCAGACATAGACAACGACGAGCACAAGACACTGCGCGAACGCACATTAAATAGACAGACCACATCAACCCCACGTGATAACGAGACGAGCCACAGGTGAGACGGATAATGACAAGACGCACCCGCACCCACGGAGCTACACTGACGCAGACGAGTAGACACAGACAACGTTAACACACGCCCCAAAAGGAAGGGTTCGGGGACCGTAGCGTGACAGACGCCCCCACCAAGGGCACTACCCGTCCCGGGGTGCCAACAGGACCGAGTGCCCCGAACCCACGTCGATGGGCGGATCCGAAGCGCCCAGTCCTGCGTCTGGGAGATGACCGCCCTCGGTGGAGAATCCGCCACGAACAGCCTAGAACACCCTCCCTGGGAAGACCGGGGAAAACACGTTAGACACATTTAACGGGACATTTACAAACACACAAACAGGTACATTAACACACAGAGGCACGAAAGGGAAAAGGAGATTAGGCAAACATACGGGAATACATACGAAAACAGGAACGGACACACATGACAGTGGCGCCAGGCTGCGCGCCAGGAGTAGGGCAATAAGGGGAGAGAGATCGGGAGCTGCCGGTGCTGCAGCGGACGGTCCTCCTCCGGTCCTCGCAGCGGACCCTCCGCGGGGTGCAGCGCGACCGGCGGACTTGCCGGGTGCAGCGCGGCCGGCGTGGGCGCCGGGTGCAGCGCGGCCGGTAGACGCCCCGAGCGGACCGCCTGGGAGATCCCCTGCGGTCTCCATCTCCTCCTCCTCTTCTCCTTGGTCCCACTCCATGGACTGCTCCGGGCTGCCACCCCGGCAGCAGTCCATCCTCTCTCCTCCAGAACGATCGGAGGATGGGACCGTCTCTGGTGTCCACCTCCCCTTTACAGTCCCAGCGGAACACTGAGAGGGAGGCGGACTGCCTTCCTCCTCCAACTCGAACTCCTCCACCTCCTCGTCGTAGCCCACGGCTGGTGCGGAGCATTCTGACGGAGGGTATTCGTCGTCTTCCTCCTCCTCTTCCTCCCCGTAGACCACGGCAGGTGCGGAGCACTCGGACGGAGGGTAATCGTAGTCTTCCTCCTCCTTTTCCTCACCGTAGCCCACGGCAGGTGCGGAGCACTCGGATGGAGGGTAGTCCTCCTCGTTCCCCTCTCCCCCACCATAGTCCACCGTGGGGGCGTAGCAAACGGATGGAGGGTAGTCCTCCTCCTCACCGTAGTCCACGGTGGAGGCGGAACAAACCGAGGGAGCCTGATCTTCCTCTTCCTCCTCGCCCTCTGATTCCTCCCCCTCGAACTTGCTCTCAGGAGTCTTCTCTGTGGAGCAGAGTTCGAGGGAGCCTACCCTCAGGGGCGAGAGGTCTCTGGTGGGACAGGGGTGTCGCTCCCTCCACATCCGCACCGCGGTCTGGCGGAAATACTCCGCCATTTCCACCGTCTTGGCCTCCCGAGACTGAAGCAGCATGATGCTGCATAACGGGTCCTGCTCCATCAGTTCGGGAGTTACGGTGGCCGCGCGGTGTTGGGCAGGAGCAGAGGCATGGTGGCGCCGGCTGGGTCTCTGACTCCTCTTGGGCCGGGTGGCGTATCCTGGCATCTTCGGTGTCTCCAACGGCTCGTCGTTCTGTGACGCTGGGCGGCGACAGACAGACGAGACACAGAATCCGTGTTTGCGACAGACGTCACGCTTTATTCCACACTTAGATTGCGCAATAGCGCACGATAAACATTCAACATACAATGCGACGTGCAGACATAGACAACGACGAGCACAAGACCACTGCGCGAACGCACATTAAATAGACAGACCACATCAACCCCACGTGATAACGAGACGAGCCACAGGTGAGACGGATAATGACAAGACGCACCCGCACCCATGGAGCTACACTGACGCAGACGAGTAGACACAGACAACGTTAACACACGCCCCAAAAGGAAGGGTTCGGGGACCGTAGCGTGACAGCTACGTTAGCCAAAATTCCAGCACTTTTCAAACCTTGAACACAAACCAACATTAAAATTGGTCAGGTAAATGTTCCTTCCCCTGTTTTTGAGTGGTATTTCTTTACACTACTACATATCGTTACGGACAACACTGCACAGAATGATGTGAATGCGCTCGCACTCTCACAGGGTCGCGCGCAGTGTGTGGAGTCAATCGCTACGGTCAGACGCAAAAGTATAACTGAGCCAAGAAGAAAGATAAAATATATATTTTTACTAAGGAAAATAAAAATAGTAACACACAGTTACTTGGATAAATAACTTTAATCTGATTACTGGACTGGAAATAGTAACGTGCCTGTTTAGACCGTTTGTGCTTTAGACAGTGTGTAATACACCAGTAATATGCCATATGTACACGGACATAATTTGGGGGGTTAGGGTTGGGGTTAGGGTTTTTCAAAAGCCGGTTTTG
>NW_027507327.1:0-50742 GCF_052324685.1 Brachyhypopomus gauderio | reverse complement strand
CTAAACAGTGTTTCTGAGCATAACTTGTGGCAAAAGTGCAACTTTTGAAGAATGAAAAGAAAACTCATATTTTGAATGAAAACAGGTGTGTTTGGATGTGATAACAAGCTGTTTTATCATGTTTGTAATGTTACACATGCATTTCCTAACAAGTAGGTAAGGCTTGCATTAAGGCGTTCAAAACAGCGTTTGCTGGCGCTGTAAGCGCTCTAAACAGTGTTTCTGAGCATAACTTGGAGCAAAAGTGCAACTTTTGAAGAATGAACTGAAAACTCATATTTTGTTCTAAAACAGTGTTTTGGATGTGATAACAAGCTGTTTTATCATGTTTGTAATGTTACACATGCATTTCCTAACAAGTAGGTAAGGCTTGCATTAAGGCGTTCAAAACAGCGTTTGCTGGCGCTGTAAGCGCTCTAAACAGTGTTTCTGAGCATAACTTGGAGCAAAAGTGCAACTTTTGAAGAATGAACTGAAAACTTATATTTGTTCTAAAACAGTGTTTGGATGTGATAACAAGCTGTTTTATCATGTTTGTAATGTTACACATGCATTTCCTAACAAGTAGGTAAGGCTTGCATTAAGGCGTTCAAAACAGCGTTTGCTGGCGTTGTAAGAGCTCTAAACAGTGTTTCTGAGCATAACTTGTGGCAAAAGTGCAACTTTTGAAGAATGAACTGAAAACTCATATTTTGTTCCAAAACAGTGTTTGGATGTGATAACAAGCTGTTTTATCATGGTTTGTAATGTTTACACATGCATTTCCTAACAAGTAGTAAGGCTTGCATTAAGGCGTTCAAAACAGCGTTTGCTGGCGTTGTAAGAGCTCTAAACAGTGTTTCTGAGCATAACTTGTGGCAAAAGTGCAACTTTTGAAGAATGAAAAGAAAACTCATATTTTGAATGAAAACAGTGTTTGGATGTGATAACAAGCTGTTTTTATCATGTTTGTAATGTTACACATCCATTTTCTAACAAGTAGTAAGTCTTGCATTAAGGCGTTCAAAACAGCGTTTGCTGGCGCTGTAAGCGCTCTAAACAGTGTTTCTGAGCATAACTTGGAGCAAAAGTGCAACTTTTGAAGAATGAACTGAAAACTCATATTTTGTTCTAAAACAGTGTTTGGATGTGATAACAAGCTGTTTTATCATGTTTGTAATGTTACACATGCATTTCCAAACAAGTAGTAAGTCTTGTATTAAGGCGTTCAAAACAGCGTTTGCTGGCGCTGTAAGCGCTCTAAACAGTGTTTCTGAGCATAACTTGGAGCAAAAGTGCAACTTTTGAAGAATGAACTGAAAACTCATATTTTGTTCTAAAACAGTGTTTGGATGTGATAACAAGCTGTTTTATCATGTTTGTAATGTTACACATGCATTTCCTAACAAGTAGGTAAGGCTTGCATTAAGGCGTTCAAAACAGCGTTTGCTGGCGCTGTAAGCGCTCTAAACAGTGTTTCTGAGCATAACTTGGAGCAAAAGTGCAACTTTTGAAGAATGAACTGAAAACTCATATTTTGTTCTAAAACAGTGTTTGGATGTGATAACAAGCTGTTTTATCATGTTTGTAATGTTACACATGCATTTCCTAACAAGTAGGTAAGGCTTGCATTAAGGCGTTCAAAAACAGCGTTTGCTGGCGTTGTAAGAGCTCTAAACAGTGTTTCTGAGCATAACTTGGAGCAAAAGTGCAACTTTTGAAGAAAGAACTGAAAACTCATATTTTGTTCCAAAACAGTGTTTGGATGTGATAACAAGCTGTTTTATCATGTTTGTAATGTTTACACATCCATTTTCTAACAAGTAGTAAGTCTTGCATTAAGGCGTTCAAAACAGCGTTTGCTGGCGTTGTAAGAGCTCTAAACAGTGTTTCTGAGCATAACTTGTGGCAAAAGTGCAACTTTTGAAGAATGAAAAGAAAACTCATATTTTGAATGAAAACAGTGTTTGGATGTGATAACAAGCTGTTTTATCATGTTTGTAATGTTACACATCCATTTTCTAACAAGTAGTAAGTCTTGCATTAAGGCGTTCAAAACAGCGTTTGCTGGCGCTGTAAGCGCTCTAAACAATGTTTCTGAGCATAACTTGGAGCAAAAGTGCAACTTTTGAAGAATGAACTGAAAACTCATATTTTGTTCTAAAACAGTGTTTGGATGTGATAACAAGCTGTTTTATCATGTTTGTAATGTTACACATCCATTTTCTAACAAGTAGTAAGTCTTGAATTAAGGCGTTCAAAACAGCGTTTGCTGGCGCTGTAAGCGCTCTAAACAGTGTTTCTGAGCATAACTTGGAGCAAAAGTGCAACTTTTGAAGAATGAACTGAAAACTCATATATTGTTCTAAAACAGTGTTTGGATGTGATAACAAGCTGTTTTATCATGTTTGTAATGTTACACATGCATTTCCTAACAAGTAGGTAAGGCTTGCATTAAGGCGTTCAAAACAGCGTTTGCTGGCGCTGTAAGCGCTCTAAACAGTGTTTCTGAGCATAACTTGGAGCAAAAGTGCAACTTTTGAAGAATGAACTGAAAACTCATATTTTGTTCTAAAACAGTGTTTGGATGTGATAACAAGCTGTTTTATCATGTTTGTAATGTTACACCATGCATTTCCTAACAAGTAGGTAAGGCTTGCATTAAGGCGTTCAAAACAGCGTTTGCTGGCGTTTTGTAAGAGCTCTAAACAGTGTTTCTGAGCATAACTTGGAGCAAAAGTGCAACTTTTGAAGAATGAACTGAAAACTCATATTTTGTTCCAAAACAGTGTTTGGATGTGATAACAAGCTGTTTTATCATGTTTGTAATGTTACACATGCATTCCTAACAAGTAGTAAGGCTTGCATTAAGGCGTTCAAAACAGTGTTTGCTGGCGTTGTAAGAGCTCTAAACAGTGTTTCTGAGCATAACTTGTGGCAAAAGTGCAACTTTTGAAGAATGAAAAGAAAACTCATATTTTGAATGAAAACAGTGTTTGGATGTGATAACAAGCTGTTTTATCATGTTTGTAATGTTACACATCCATTTTCTAACAAGTAGTAAGTCTTGCATTAAGGCGTTCAAAACAGCGTTTGCTGGCGCTGTAAGCGCTCTAAACAGTGTTTCTGAGCATAACTTGGAGCAAAAGTGCAACTTTTGAAGAATGAACTGAAAACTCATATTTTGTTCTAAAACAGTGTTTGGATGTGATAACAAGCTGTTTTATCATGTTTGTAATGTTACACATCCATTTTCTAACAAGTAGTAAGTCTTGCATTAAGGGCTTCAAAACAGCGTTTGCTGGCGCTGTAAGCGCTCTAAACAGTGTTTCTGAGCATAACTTGGAGCAAAAGTGCAACTTTTGAAGAATGAACTGAAAACTCATATTTTGTTCTAAAACAGTGTTTGGATGTGATAACAAGCTGTTTTATCATGTTTGTAATGTTACACATGCATTTCCTAACAAGTAGGTAAGGCTTGCATTAAGGCGTTCAAAACAGCGTTTGCTGGCGCTGTAAGCGCTCTAAACAGTGTTTCTGAGCATAACTTGTGGCAAAAGTGCAACTTTTGAAGAATGAAAAGAAAACTCATATTTTGAATGAAAACAGTGTTTTGGATGTGATAACAAGCTGTTTTATCATGTTTGTAATGTTACACATCCATTTTCTAACAAGTAGTAAGTCTTGCATTAAGGCGTTCAAAACAGCGTTTGCTGGCGCTGTAAGCGCTCTAAACAGTGTTTCTGAGCATAACTTGGAGCAAAAGTGCAACTTTTGAAGAATGAACTGAAAACTCATATTTTGTTCTAAAACAGTGTTTGGATGTGATAACAAGCTGTTTTATCATGTTTGTAATGTTACACATGCATTTCCTAACAAGTAGGTAAGGCTTGCATTAAGGCGTTCAAAACAGCGTTTGCTGGCGTTGTAAGAGCTCTAAACAGTGTTTCTGAGCATAACTTGTGGCAAAAGTGCAACTTTTGAAGAATGAAAAGAAAACTCATATTTTGAATGAAAACAGTGTTTGGATGTGATAACAAGCTGTTTTATCATGTTTGTAATGTTACACATGCATTTCATACAAGTAGTAAGGCTGGCATTAAGGCGTTCAAAACAGCGTTTGCTGGGCTTGTAAGAGCTCTAAACAGTGTTTCTGAGCATAACTTGTGGCAAAAGTGCAACTTTTGAAGAATGAACTGAAAACTCATATTTTGTTCCAAAACAGTGTTTGGATGTGATAACAAGCTGTTTTATCATGTTTGTAATGTTACACATGCATTTCCTAACAAGTATTAAGGCTTGCATTAAGGCGTTCAAAACAGCGTTTGCTGGCGTTGTAGAGCTCTAAACAGTGTTTCTGAGCATAACTTGTGGCAAAAGTGCAACTTTGAAGAATGAAAAGAAAACTCATATTTTGAATGAAAACAGTGTTTGGATGTGATAACAAGCTGTTTTATCATGTTTGTAATGTTACACATCCATTTTCTAACAAGTAGTAAGTCTTGCATTAAGGCGTTCAAAACAGCGTTTGCTGGCGCTGTACGCGCTCTAAACAGTGTTTCTGAGCATAACTTGGAGCAAAAGTGCAACTTTTGAAGAATGAACTGAAAACTCATATTTTGTTCTAAAACAGTGTTTGGATGTGATAACAAGCTGTTTTATCATGTTTGTAATGTTACACATGCATTTCCTAACAAGTATTAAGGCTTGCATTAAGGCGTTCAAAACAGCGTTTGCTGGCGTTGTAAGAGCTCTAAACAGTGTTTCTGAGCATAACTTGTGGCAAAAGTGCAACTTTTGAAGAATGAAAAGAAAACTCATATTTTGAATGAAAACAGTGTTTGGATGTGATAACAAGCTGTTTTATCATGTTTGTAATGTTACACATCCATTTTCTAACAAGTAGTAAGTCTTGCATTAAGGCGTTCAAAACAGCGTTTTGCTGGCGCTGTAAGCGCTCTAAACAGTGTTTCTGAGCATAACTTGGAGCAAAAGTGCAACTTTTGAAGAATGAACTGAAAACTCATATTTTGTTCTAAAACAGTGTTTGGATGTGATAACAAGCTGTTTTATCATGTTTGTAATGTTACACATGCATTTCCTAACAAGTAGGTAAGGCTTGCATTAAGGCGTTCAAAACAGCGTTTGCTGGCGCTGGTAAGCGCTC
This sequence comes from Brachyhypopomus gauderio, assembly GCF_052324685.1. Taxonomy (NCBI): domain Eukaryota; kingdom Metazoa; phylum Chordata; class Actinopteri; order Gymnotiformes; family Hypopomidae; genus Brachyhypopomus; species Brachyhypopomus gauderio. The sequence continues at coordinate 45,596 of NW_027507327.1, read as the reverse complement.
TAAACAGTGTTTCTGAGCATAACTTGTGGCAAAAGTGCAACTTTTGAAGAATGAAAAGAAAACTCATATTTTGAATGAAAACAGTGTTTGGATGTGATAACAAGCTGTTTTATCATGTTTGTAATGTTACACATCCATTTTCTAACAAGTAGTAAGTCTTGCATTAAGGCGTTCAAAACAGCGTTTGCTGGCGCTGTAAGCGCTCTAAACAGTGTTTCTGAGCATAACTTTGAGCAAAAGTGCAACTTTTGAAGAATGAACTGAAAACTCATATTTTGTTCTAAAACAGTGTTTGGATGTGATAACAAGCTGTTTTATCATGTTTGTAATGTTACACATGCATTTCCTAACAAGTATTAAGGCTTGCATTAAGGCGTTCAAAACAGCGTTTGCTGGCGTTGTAAGAGCTCTAAACAGTGTTTTCTGAGCATAACTTGTGGCAAAAGTGCAACTTTTGAAGAATGAAAAGAAAACTCATATTTTGAATGAAAACAGTGTTTGGATGTGATAACAAGCTGTTTTATCATGTTTGTAATGTTACACATCCATTTTCTAACAAGTAGTAAGTCTTGCATTAAGGCGTTCAAAACAGCGTTTTGCTGGCGCTGTAAGCGCTCTAAACAGTGTTTCTGAGCATAACTTGGAGCAAAAGTGCAACTTTTGAAGAATGAACTGAAAACTCATATTTTGTTCTAAAACAGTGTTTGGATGTGATAACAAGCTGTTTTATCATGTTTGTAATGTTACACATGCATTTCCTAACAAGTAGGTAAGGCTTGCATTAAGGCGTTCAAAACAGCGTTTGCTGGCGTTGTAAGAGCTCTAAACAGTGTTTCTGAGCATAACTTGTGGCAAAAGTGCAACTTTTGAAGAATGAAAAGAAAACTCATATTTTGAATGAAAACAGTGTTTGGATGTGATAACAAGCTGTTTTATCATGTTTGTAATGTTACACATGCATTTCCTAACAAGTAGGGTAAGGCTTGCATTAAGGCGTTCAAAACAGCGTTTGCTGGCGCTGTAAGCGCTCTAAACAGTGTTTCTGAGCATAACTTGGAGCAAAAGTGCAACTTTTGAAGAATGAACTGAAAAACTCATATTTTGTTCTAAAACAGTGTTTGGATGTGATAACAAGCTGTTTTATCATGTTTGTAATGTTACACATGCATTTCCTAACAAGTAGGTAAGGCTTGCATTAAGGCGTTCAAAACAGCGTTTGCTGGCGCTGTAAGCGCTCTAAACAGTGTTTCTGAGCATAACTTGGAGCAAAAGTGCAACTTTTGAAGAATGAACTGAAAACTTATATTTTGTTCTAAAACAGTGTTTGGATGTGATAACAAGCTGTTTTATCATGTTTGTAATGTTACACATGCATTTCCTAACAAGTAGGTAAGGCTTGCATTAAGGCGTTCAAAACAGCGTTTGCTGGCGTTTGTAAGAGCTCTAAACAGTGTTTCTGAGCATAACTTGTGGCAAAAGTGCAACTTTTGAAGAATGAACTGAAAACTCATATTTTGTTCCAAAACAGTGTTTGGATGTGATAACAAGCTGTTTTATCATGTTTGTAATGTTACACATGCATTTCCTAACAAGTAGTAAGGCTTGCATTAAGGCGTTCAAAAACAGCGTTTGCTGGCGTTGTAAGAGCTCTAAACAGTGTTTCTGAGCATAACTTGTGGGCAAAAGTGCAACTTTTGAAGAATGAACTGAAAACTCATATTTTGTTCTAAAACAGTGTTTGGATGTGATAACAAGCTGTTTTATCATGTTTGTAATGTTACACATGCATTTCCTAACAAGTAGGTAAGGCTTGCATTAAGGCGTTCAAAACAGCGTTTGCTGGCGCTGTAAGCGCTCTAAACAGTGTTTCTGAGCATAACTTGTGGCAAAAGTGCAACTTTTGAAGAATGAAAAGAAAACTCATATTTTGAATGAAAACAGTGTTTGGATGTGATAACAAGCTGTTTTATCATGTTTGTAATGTTACACATCCATTTTCTAACAAGTAGTAAGTCTTGCATTAAGGCGTTCAAAACAGCGTTTTGCTGGCGCTGTAAGCGCTCTAAACAGTGTTTCTGAGCATAACTTTGAGCAAAAGTGCAACTTTTGAAGAATGAACTGAAAACTCATATTTTGTTCTAAAACAGTGTTTGGATGTGATAACAAGCTGTTTTATCATGTTTGTAATGTTACACATGCATTTCCTAACAAGTATTAAGGCTTGCATTAAGGCGTTCAAAACAGCGTTTGCTGGCGTTGTAAGAGCTCTAAACAGTGTTTCTGAGCATAACTTGTGGCAAAAGTGCAACTTTTGAAGAATGAAAAGAAAACTCATATTTTGAATGAAAACAGTGTTTGGATGTGATAACAAGCTGTTTTATCATGTTTGTAATGTTACACATCCATTTTCTAACAAGTAGTAAGTCTTGCATTAAGGCGTTCAAAACAGCGTTTGCTGGCGCTGTAAGCGCTCTAAACAGTGTTTCTGAGCATAACTTGGAGCAAAAGTGCAACTTTTGAAGAATGAACTGAAAACTCATATTTTGTTCTAAAACAGTGTTTGGATGTGATAACAAGCTGTTTTATCATGTTTGTAATGTTACACATGCATTTCCTAACAAGTAGGTAAGGCTTGCATTAAGGCGTTCAAAACAGCGTTTGCTGGCGTTTGTAAGAGCTCTAAACAGTGTTTCTGAGCATAACTTGTGGCAAAAGTGCAACTTTTGAAGAATGAAAAGAAAACTCATATTTTGAATGAAAACAGTGTTTGGATGTGATAACAAGCTGTTTTATCATGTTTGTAATGTTACACATGCATTTCCTAACAAGTAGGTAAGGCTTGCATTAAGGCGTTCAAAACAGCGTTTGCTGGCGCTGTAAGCGCTCTAAACAGTGTTTCTGAGCATAACTTGGAGCAAAAGTGCAACTTTTGAAGAATGAACTGAAAACTCATATTTTGTTCTAAAACAGTGTTTGGGATGTGATAACAAGCTGTTTTATCATGTTTGTAATGTTACACATGCATTTCCTAACAAGTAGGTAAGGCTTGCATTAAGGCGTTCAAAACAGCGTTTGCTGGCGCTGTAAGCGCTCTAAACAGTGTTTCTGAGCATAACTTGGAGCAAAAGTGCAACTTTTGAAGAATGAACTGAAAACTTATATTTTGTTCTAAAACAGTGTTTGGATGTGATAACAAGCTGTTTTATCATGTTTGTAATGTTACACATGCATTTCCTAACAAGTAGGTAAGGCTTGCATTAAGGCGTTCAAAACAGCGTTTGCTGGCGTTGTAAGAGCTCTAAACAGTGTTTCTGAGCATAACTTGTGGCAAAAGTGCAACTTTTGAAGAATGAACTGAAAACTCATATTTTGTTCCAAAACAGTGTTTGGATGTGATAACAAGCTGTTTTATCATGGTTTGTAATGTTACACATGCATTTCCTAACAAGTAGTAAGGCTTGCATTAAGGCGTTCAAAACAGCGTTTGCTGGCGTTGTAAGAGCTCTAAACAGTGTTTTCTGAGCATAACTTGTGGCAAAAGTGCAACTTTTGAAGAATGAAAAGAAAACTCATATTTTGAATGAAAACAGTGTTTGGATGTGATAACAAGCTGTTTTATCATGTTGTAATGTTACACATCCATTTTCTAACAAGTAGTAAGTCTTGCATTAAGGCGTTCAAAACAGCGTTTGCTGGCGCTGTAAGCGCTCTAAACAGTGTTTCTGAGCATAACTTGGAGCAAAAGTGCAACTTTTGAAGAATGAACTGAAAACTCATATTTTGTTCTAAAACAGTGTTTGGATGTGATAACAAGCTGTTTTATCATGTTTGTAATGTTACACATGCATTTCCAAACAAGTAGTAAGTCTTGTATTAAGGCGTTCAAAACAGCGTTTGCTGGCGCTGTAAGCGCTCTAAACAGTGTTTCTGAGCATAACTTGGAGCAAAAGTGCAACTTTTGAAGAATGAACTGAAAACTCATATTTTGTTCTAAAACAGTGTTTGGATGTGATAACAAGCTGTTTTATCATGTTTGTAATGTTACACATGCATTTCCTAACAAGTAGGTAAGGCTTGCATTAAGGCGTTCAAAACAGCGTTTGCTGGCGCTGTAAGCGCTCTAAACAGTGTTTCTGAGCATAACTTGGAGCAAAAGTGCAACTTTTGAAGAATGAACTGAAAACTCATATTTTGTTCTAAAACAGTGTTTGGATGTGATAACAAGCTGTTTTATTCATGTTTGTAATGTTACACATGCATTTCCTAACAAGTAGGTAAGGCTTGCATTAAGGCGTTCAAAACAGCGTTTGCTGGCGTTTGTAAGAGCTCTAAACAGTGTTTCTGAGCATAACTTGGAGCAAAAGTGCAACTTTTGAAGAATGAACTGAAAACTCATATTTTGTTCCAAAACAGTGTTTGGATGTGATAACAAGCTGTTTTATCATGTTTGTAATGTTACACATCCATTTTCTAACAAGTAGTAAGTCTTGCATTAAGGCGTTCAAAACAGCGTTTGCTGGCGCTGTAAGCGCTCTAAACAATGTTTCTGAGCATAACTTGGAGCAAAAGTGCAACTTTTGAAGAATGAACTGAAAACTCATATTTTGTTCTAAAACAGTGTTTGGATGTGATAACAAGCTGTTTTATCATGTTTGTAATGTTACACATCCATTTTCTAACAAGTAGTAAGTCTTGAATTAAGGCGTTCAAAACAGCGTTTGCTGGCGCTGTAAGCGCTCTAAACAGTGTTTCTGAGCATAACTTGGAGCAAAAGTGCAACTTTTGAAGAATGAACTGAAAACTCATATTTTGTTCTAAAACAGTGTTTGGATGTGATAACAAGCTGTTTTATCATGTTTGTAATGTTACACATGCATTTCCTAACAAGTAGGTAAGGCTTGCATTAAGGCGTTCAAAACAGCGTTTGCTGGCGCTGTAAGCGCTCTAAACAGTGTTTCTGAGCATAACTTGGAGCAAAAGTGCAACTTTTGAAGAATGAACTGAAAACTCATATTTTGTTCTAAAACAGTGTTTGGATGTGATAACAAGCTGTTTTATCATGTTTGTAATGTTACACATGCATTTCCTAACAAGTAGGTAAGGCTTGCATTAAGGCGTTCAAAACAGCGTTTGCTGGCGTTGTAAGAGCTCTAAACAGTGTTTCTGAGCATAACTTGGAGCAAAAAGTGCAACTTTTGAAGAATGAACTGAAAACTCATATTTTGTTCCAAAACAGTGTTTGGATGTGATAACAAGCTGTTTTATCATGTTTGTAATGTTACACATGCATTTCCTAACAAGTAGTAAGGCTTGCATTAAGGCGTTCAAAACAGTGTTTGCTGGCGTTGTAAGAGCTCTAAACAGTGTTTCTGAGCATAACTTGTGGCAAAAGTGCAACTTTTGAAGAATGAAAAGAAAACTCATATTTTGAATGAAAACAGTGTTTGGATGTGATAACAAGCTGTTTTATCATGTTTGTAATGTTACACATCCATTTTCTAACAAGTAGTAAGTCTTGCATTAAGGCGTTCAAAACAGCGTTTGCTGGCGCTGTAAGCGCTCTAAACAGTGTTTCTGAGCATAACTTGGAGCAAAAGTGCAACTTTTGAAGAATGAACTGAAAACTCATATTTTGTTCTAAAACAGTGTTTGGATGTGATAACAAGCTGTTTTATCATGTTTGTAATGTTACACATCCATTTTCTAACAAGTAGTAAGTCTTGCATTAAGGCGTTCAAAAACAGCGTTTGCTGGCGCTGTAAGCGCTCTAAACAGTGGTTTCTGAGCATAACTTGGAGCAAAAGTGCAACTTTTGAAGAATGAACTGAAAAACTCATATTTTGTTCTAAAACAGTGTTTGGATGTGATAACAAGCTGTTTTATCATGTTTGTAATGTTACACATGCATTTCCTAACAAGTAGGTAAGGCTTGCATTAAGGCGTTCAAAACAGCGTTTTGCTGGGCGCTGTAAGCGCTCTAAACAGTGTTTCTGAGCATAACTTGTGGCAAAAGTGCAACTTTTGAAGAATGAAAAGAAAACTCATATTTTTGAATGAAAACAGTGTTTGGATGTGATAACAAGCTGTTTTATCATGTTTGTAATGTTACACATCCATTTTCTAACAAGTAGTAAGTCTTGCATTAAGGCGTTCAAAACAGCGTTTGCTGGCGCTGTAAGCGCTCTAAACAGTGTTTCTGAGCATAACTTGGAGCAAAAGTGCAACTTTTGAAGAATGAACTGAAAACTCATATTTTGTTCTAAAACAGTGTTTGGATGTGATAACAAGCTGTTTTATCATGTTTGTAATGTTACACATGCATTTCCTAACAAGTAGGTAAGGCTTGCATTAAGGCGTTCAAAACAGCGTTTGCTGGCGTTGTAAGAGCTCTAAACAGTGTTTCTGAGCATAACTTGTGGCAAAAGTGCAACTTTTGAAGAATGAAAAGAAAACTCATATTTTGAATGAAAACAGTGTTTGGATGTGATAACAAGCTGTTTTATCATGTTTGTAATGTTACACATGCATTTCCATACAAGTAGTAAGGCTGGCATTAAGGCGTTCAAAACAGCGTTTGCTGGCGTTGTAAGAGCTCTAAACAGTGTTTCTGAGCATAACTTGTGGCAAAAGTGCAACTTTTGAAGAATGAACTGAAAACTCATATTTTGTTCCAAAACAGTGTTTGGGATGTGATAACAAGCTGTTTTATCATGTTTGTAATGTTACACATGCATTTCCTAACAAGTAGTAAGTCTTGCATTAAGGCGTTCAAAACAGCGTTTGCTGGCGCTGTAAGCGCTCTAAACAGTGTTTCTGAGCATAACTTGGAGCAAAAGTGCAACTTTTGAAGAATGAACTGAAAACTCATATTTTGTTCTAAAACAGTGTTTGGATGTGATAACAAGCTGTTTTATCATGTTTGTAATGTTACACATGCATTTCCTAACAAGTAGGTAAGGCTTGCATTAAGGCGTTCAAACAGCGTTTTGCTGGCGCTGTAAGCGCTCTAAACAGTGTTTCTGAGCATAACTTGTGGCAAAAGTGCAACTTTTGAAGAATGAAAAGAAAACTCATATATTTTGAATGAAAACAGTGTTTGGATGTGATAACAAGCTGTTTTATCATGTTTGTAATGTTACACATCCATTTTCTAACAAGTAGTAAGTCTTGCATTAAGGCGTTTCAAAACAGCGTTTTGCTGGCGCTGGTAAGCGCTCTAAACAGTGTTTCTGAGCATAACTTGGAGCAAAAGTGCAACTTTTGAAGGAATGAACTGAAAACTCATATTTTGTTCTAAAACAGTGTTTGGATGTGATAACAAGCTGTTTTATCATGTTTGTAATGTTACACATGCATTTCCTAACAAGTAGGTAAGGCTTGCATTAAGGCGTTCAAAACAGCGTTTGCTGGCGTTGTAAGAGCTCTAAACAGTGTTTCTGAGCATAACTTGTGGCAAAAGTGCAACTTTTGAAGAATGAAAAGAAAACTCATATTTTGAATGAAAACAGTGTTTGGATGTGATAACAAGCTGTTTTATCATGTTTGTAATGTTACACATGCATTTCCATACAAGTAGTAAGGCTGGCATTAAGGCGTTCAAAACAGCGTTTGCTGGCGTTGTAAGAGCTCCTAAACAGTGTTTCTGAGCATAACTTGTGGCAAAAGTGCAACTTTTGAAGAATGAACTGAAAACTCATATTTTGTTCCAAAACAGTGTTTGGATGTGATAACAAGCTGTTTTATCATGTTTGTAATGTTACACATGCATTTCCTAACAAGTAGTAAGTCTTGCATTAAGGCGTTCAAAACAGCGTTTGCTGGCGCTGTAAGCGCTCTAAACAGTGTTTCTGAGCATAACTTGGAGCAAAAGTGCAACTTTTGAAGAATGAACTGAAAACTCATATTTTGTTCTAAAACAGTGTTTGGATGTGATAACAAGCTGTTTTATCATGTTTGTAATGTTACACATGCATTTCCTAACAAGTATTAAGGCTTGCATTAAGGCGTTCAAAACAGCGTTTGCTGGCGTTGTAAGAGCTCTAAACAGTGTTTCTGAGCATAACTTGTGGCAAAAGTGCAACTTTTGAAGAATGAAAAGAAAAACTCATATTTTGAATGAAAACAGTGTTTGGATGTGATAACAAGCTGTTTTATTCATGTTTGTAATGTTACACATCCATTTTCTAACAAGTAGTAAGTCTTGCATTAAGGCGTTCAAAACAGCGTTTGCTGGCGCTGGTAAGCGCTCTAAACAGTGTTTCTGAGCATAACTTGGGAGCAAAAGTGCAACTTTTGAAGAATGAACTGGAAAACTCATATTTTGTTCTAAAACAGTGTTTGGATGTGATAACAAGCTGTTTTATCATGTTTGTAATGTTACACATGCATTTCCTAACAAGTAGGTAAGGCTTGCATTAAGGCGTTCAAAACAGCGTTTGCTGGCGTTTGTAAGAGCTCTAAACAGTGTTTCTGAGCATAACTTGTGGCAAAAGTGCAACTTTTGAAGAATGAAAGAAAACTCATATTTTGAATGAAAACAGTGTTTGGATGTGATAACAAGCTGTTTTATCATGTTTGTAATGTTACACATGCATTTCCTAACAAGTAGGTAAGGCTTGCATTAAGGCGTTCAAAACAGCGTTTGCTGGCGCTGTAAGCGCTCTAAACAGTGTTTCTGAGCATAACTTGGAGCAAAAGTGCAACTTTTGAAGAATGAACTGAAAACTCATATTTTGTTCTAAAACAGTGTTTGGATGTGATAACAAGCTGTTTTATCATGTTTGTAATGTTACACATGCATTTCCTAACAAGTAGGTAAGGCTTGCATTAAGGCGTTCAAAACAGCGTTTGCTGGCGCTGTAAGCGCTCTAAACAGTGTTTCTGAGCATAACTTGGAGCAAAAGTGCAACTTTTGAAGAATGAACTGAAAACTTATATTTTGTTCTAAAACAGTGTTGGATGTGATAACAAGCTGTTTTATCATGTTTGTAATGTTACACATGCATTTCCTAACAAGTAGGTAAGGCTTGCATTAAGGCGTTCAAAACAGCGTTTGCTGGCGTTGTAAGAGCTCTAAACAGTGTTTCTGAGCATAACTTGTGGCAAAAGTGCAACTTTTGAAGAATGAACTGAAAACTCATATTTTGTTCCAAAACAGTGTTTGGATGTGATAACAAGCTGTTTTATCATGTTTGTAATGTTACACATGCATTTCCTAACAAGTAGTAAGGCTTGCATTAAGGCGTTCAAAACAGCGTTTTGCTGGCGTTTTGTAAGAGCTCTAAACAGTGTTTCTGAGCATAACTTGTGGCAAAAGTGCAACTTTTGAAGAATGAACTGAAAACTCATATTTTGTTCTAAAACAGTGTTTGGATGTGATAACAAGCTGTTTTATCATGTTTGTAATGTTACACATGCATTTCCTAACAAGTAGGTAAAGGCTTGCATTAAGGCGTTCAAAACAGCGTTTGCTGGCGCTGTAAGCGCTCTAAACAGTGTTTCTGAGCATAACTTGTGGCAAAAGTGCAACTTTTGAAGAATGAAAAGAAAACTCATATTTTGAATGAAAACAGTGTTTTGGATGTGATAACAAGCTGTTTTATCATGTTTGTAATGTTACACATCCATTTTCTAACAAGTAGTAAGTCTTGCATTAAGGCGGTTCAAAACAGCGTTTGCTGGCGCTGTAAGCGCTCTAAACAGTGTTTCTGAGCATAACTTTGAGCAAAAGTGCAACTTTTGAAGAATGAACTGAAAAACTCATATTTTGTTCTAAAACAGTGTTTGGATGTGATAACAAGCTGTTTTATCATGTTTGTAATGTTACACATGCATTTCCTAACAAGTATTAAGGCTTGCATTAAGGCGTTCAAAACAGCGTTTGCTGGCGTTGTAAGAGCTCTAAACAGTGTTTCTGAGCATAACTTGTGGCAAAAGTGCAACTTTTGAAGATGAAAAGAAAACTCATATTTTGAATGAAAACAGTGTTTGGATGTGATAACAAGCTGTTTTTATCATGTTTGTAATGTTACACATCCATTTTCTAACAAGTAGTAAGTCTTGCATTAAGGCGTTTCAAAAACAGCGTTTGCTGGCGCTGTAAGCGCTCTAAACAGTGTTTCTGAGCATAACTTGGAGCAAAAGTGCAACTTTTGAAGAATGAACTGAAAACTCATATTTTGTTCTAAAACAGTGTTTGGATGTGATAACAAGCTGTTTTATCATGTTTGTAATGTTACACATGCATTTCCTAACAAGTAGGTAAGGCTTGCATTAAGGCGTTCAAAACAGCGTTTGCTGGCGTTGTAAGAGCTCTAAACAGTGTTTCTGAGCATAACTTGTGGCAAAAGTGCAACTTTTGAAGAATGAAAAGAAAACTTCATATTTTGAATGAAAACAGTGTTTGGATGTGATAACAAGCTGTTTTATCATGTTTGTAATGTTACACATGCATTTCCTAACAAGTAGGTAAGGCTTGCATTAAGGCGTTCAAAACAGCGTTTTGCTGGCGCTGTAAGCGCTCTAAACAGTGTTTCTGAGCATAACTTGGAGCAAAAGTGCAACTTTTGAAGAATGAACTGAAAAACTCATATTTTGTTCTAAAACAGTGTTTGGATGTGATAACAAGCTGTTTTATCATGTTTGTAATGTTACACATGCATTTCCTAACAAGTAGGTAAGGCTTGCATTAAGGCGTTCAAAACAGCGGTTTGCTGGCGCTGTAAGCGCTCCTAAACAGTGTTTCTGAGCATAACTTGGAGCAAAAGTGCAACTTTTGAAGAATGAACTGAAAACTTATATTTTGTTCTAAAACAGTGTTTGGATGTGATAACAAGCTGTTTTATCATGTTTGTAATGTTACACATGCATTTCCTAACAAGTAGGTAAGGCTTGCATTAAGGCGTTCAAAACAGCGTTTGCTGGCGTTGTAAGAGCTCCTAAACAGTGTTTCTGAGCATAACTTGTGGCAAAAGTGCAACTTTTGAAGAATGAACTGAAAAACTCATGATTTTGTTCCAAAACAGTGTTTGGATGTGATAACAAGCTGTTTTATCATGTTTGTAATGTTACACGATGCATTTGCCTACAGTAGTAAGGCTTGCATTAAGGCGTTTCAAAAACAGCGTTTGCTGGGCTTGTAAGAGCTCTAAACAGTGTTTCTGAGCATAACTTGTGGCAAAAGTGCAACTTTTTGAAGAATGAAAAGAAAACTCATATTTTGAATGAAAACAGTGTTTGGATGTGATAACAAGCTGTTTTATCATGTTTGTAATGTTACACATCCATTTTCTAACAAGTAGTAAGTCTTGCATTTAAGGCGTTCAAAACAGCGTTTGCTGGCGCTGTAAGCGCTCTAAACAGTGTTTCTGAGCATAACTTGGAGCAAAAGTGCAACTTTTGAAGAATGAACTGAAAACTCATATTTTGTTCTAAAACAGTGTTTGGATGTGATAACAAGCTGTTTTATCATGTTTGTAATGTTACACATGCATTTCCAAACAAGTAGTAAGTCTTGTATTAAGGCGTTCAAAACAGCGTTTGCTGGCGCTGTAAGCGCTCCTAAACAGTGTTTCTGAGCATAACTTGGAGCAAAAGTGCAACTTTTGAAGAATGAACTGAAAACTCATATTTTGTTCTAAAACAGTGTTTGGATGTGATAACAAGCTGTTTTATCATGTTTGTAATGTTACACATGCATTTCCTAACAAGTAGGTAAGGCTTGCATTAAGGCGTTCAAAACAGCGTTTGCTGGCGCTGTAAGCGCTCTAAACAGTGTTTCTGAGCATAACTTGGAGCAAAAGTGCAACTTTTGAAGAATGAACTGAAAACTCATATTTTGTTCTAAAACAGTGTTTGGATGTGATAACAAGCTGTTTATCATGTTTGTAATGTTACACATGCATTTCCTAACAAGTAGGTAAGGCTTGCATAAGGCGTTCAAAACAGCGTTTTGCTGGCGTTGTAAGAGCTCTAAACAGTGTTTCTGAGCATAACTTGTGGGCAAAAGTGCAACTTTTGAAGAATGAACTGAAAACTCATATTTTGTTCCAAAACAGTGTTTGGATGTGATAACAAGCTGTTTTATCATGTTTGTAATGTTACACATGCATTTCCTAACAAGTAGGTAAGGCTTGCATTAAGGCGTTCAAAACAGCGTTTGCTGGCGCTGTAAGCGCTCTTAAACAGTGTTTCTGAGCATAACTTGGAGCAAAAGTGCAACTTTTTGAAGAATGAACTGAAAACTCATATTTTGTTCTAAAACAGTGTTTGGATGTGATAACAAGCTGTTTTATCATGTTTGTAATGTTACACATGCATTTCCTAACAAGTAGGTAAGGCTTGCATTAAGGCGTTCAAAACAGCGTTTGCTGGCGTTTGTAAGAGCTCTAAACAGTGTTTCTGAGCATAACTTGGAGCAAAAGTGCAACTTTTGAAGAATGAACTGAAAACTCATATTTTGTTCCAAAACAGTGTTTGGATGTGATAACAAGCTGTTTTTATCATGTTTGTAATGTTACACATCCATTTTCTAACAAGTAGTAAGTCTTGCATTAAGGCGTTCAAAACAGCGTTTGCTGGCGTTGTAAGAGCTCTAAACAGTGTTTCTGAGCATAACTTGTGGGCAAAAGTGCAACTTTTGAAGAATGAAAAGAAAACTCATATTTTGAATGAAAACAGTGTTTGGATGTGATAACAAGCTGTTTTATCATGTTTGTAATGTTACACATCCATTTTCTAACAAGTAGTAAGTCTTGCATTAAGGCGTTCAAAACAGCGTTTGCTGGCGCTGTAAGCGCTCTAAACAATGTTTCTGAGCATAACTTGGAGCAAAAGTGCAACTTTTGAAGAATGAACTGAAAACTCATATTTTGTTCTAAAACAGTGTTTGGATGTGATAACAAGCTGTTTTATCATGTTTGTAATGTTACACATCCATTTTCTAACAAGTAGTAAGTCTTGAATTAAGGCGTTCAAAACAGCGTTTGCTGGCGCTGTAAGCGCTCTAAACAGTGTTTCTGAGCATAACTTGGAGCAAAAGTGCAACTTTTGAGAATGAACTGAAAACTCATATTTTGGTTCTAAAAACAGTGTTTGGATGTGATAACAAGCTGTTTTATCATGTTTGTAATGTTTACACATGCATTTCCTAACAAGTAGGTAAGGCTTGCATTAAGGCGTTCAAAACAGCGTTTGCTGGCGTTGTAAGAGCTCTAAACAGTGTTTCTGAGCATAACTTGTGGCAAAAGTGCAACTTTTGAAGAATGAAAAGAAAACTCATATTTTGAATGAAAACAGTGTTTGGATGTGATAACAAGCTGTTTTATCATGTTTGTAATGTTACACATGCATTTCCTAACCAGTAGGTAAGGCTTGCATTAAGGCGTTCAAAACAGCGTTTGCTGGCGCTGTAAGCGCTCTAAAACAGTGTTTCTGAGCATAACTTGGAGCAAAAGTGCAACTTTTGAAGAATGAACTGAAAACTCATATTTTGTTCTAAAACAGTGTTTGGATGTGATAACAAGCTGTTTTATCATGTTTGTAATGTTACACATGCATTTCCTAACAAGTAGGTAAGGCTTGCATTAAGGCGTTCAAAACAGCGTTTGCTGGCGCTGTAAGCGCTCTAAACAGTGTTTCTGAGCATAACTTGGAGCAAAAGTGCAACTTTTGAAGAATGAACTGAAAACTTATATTTTGTTCTAAAACAGTGTTTGGATGTGATAACAAGCTGTTTTATCATGTTTGTAATGTTACACATGCATTTCCTAACAAGTAGGTAAGGCTTGCATTAAGGCGTTCAAAACAGCGTTTGCTGGCGTTGTAAGAGCTCTAAACAGTGTTTCTGAGCATAACCTTGTGGCAAAAGTGCAACTTTTGAAGAATGAACTGAAAAACTCATATTTTGTTCCAAAACAGTGTTTGGATGTGATAACAAGCTGTTTTATCATGTTTGTAATGTTACACATGCATTTCCTAACAAGTAGTAAGGGCTTGCATTAAGGCGTTCAAAACAGCGTTTGCTGGCGTTGTAAGAGCTCTAAACAGTGTTTCTGAGCATAACTTGTGGCAAAAGTGCAACTTTTGAAGAATGAACTGAAAACTCATATTTTGTTCTAAAACAGTGTTTGGATGTGATAACAAGCTGTTTTATCATGTTTGTAATGTTACACATGCATTTCCTAACAAGTAGGTAAGGCTTGCATTAAGGCGTTCAAAACAGCGTTTGCTGGCGCTGTAAGCGCTCCTAAACAGTGTTTCTGAGCATAACTTGTGGCAAAAGTGCAACTTTTGAAGAATGAAAAGAAAACTCATATTTTGAATGAAAACAAGTGTTTGGATGTGATAACAAGCTGTTTTATCATGTTTGTAATGTTACACATCCATTTTTCTAACAAGTAGTAAGTCTTGCATTAAGGCGTTCAAAACAGCGTTTGCTGGCGCTGTAAGCGCTCTAAACAGTGTTTGCTGAGCATAACTTTGAGCAAAAGTGCAACTTTTGAAGAATGAACTGAAAACTCATATTTTGTTCTAAAACAGTGTTTGGATGTGATAACAAGCTGTTTTTATCATGTTTGTAATGTTACACATGCATTTCCTAACAAGTATTAAGGCTTGCATTAAGGCGTTCAAAACAGCGTTTGCTGGCGTTGTAAGAGCTCTAAACAGTGTTTCTGAGCATAACTTGTGGCAAAAGTGCAACTTTTGAAGAATGAAAAGAAAACTCATATTTTGAATGAAAACAGTGTTTGGATGTGATAACAAGCTGTTTTATCATGTTTGTAATGTTACACATCCATTTTCTAACAAGTAGTAAGTCTTGCATTAAGGCGTTCAAAACAGCGTTTGCTGGCGCTGTAAGCGCTCTAAACAGTGTTTCTGAGCATAACTTGGAGCAAAAGTGCAACTTTTGAAGAATGAACTGAAAACTCATATTTGTTCTAAAACAGTGTTTGGATGTGATTAACAAGCTGTTTTATCATGTTTGTAATGTTACACATGCATTTCCTAACAAGTAGGTAAGGCTTGCATTAAGGCGTTCAAAACAGCGTTTGCTGGCGTTGTAAGAGCTCTAAACAGTGTTTCTGAGCATAACTTGTGGCAAAAGTGCAACTTTTGAAGAATGAAAAGAAAACTCATATTTTGAATGAAAACAGTGTTTGGATGTGATAACAAGCTGTTTTATCATGTTTGTAATGTTACACATGCATTTCCTAACAAGTAGGTAAGGCTTGCATTAAAGGCGTTCAAAACAGCGTTTGCTGGCGCTGGTAAGCGCTCTAAACAGTGTTTCTGAGCATAAACTTGGAGCAAAAGTGCAACTTTTGAAGAATGAACTGAAAAACTCATATATTGTTCTAAAACAGTGTTTGGATGTGATAACAAGCTGTTTTATCATGTTTGTAATGTTACACATGCATTTTCCTAACAAGTAGGTAAGGCTAAACAGCGTTTGCTGGCGCTGTAAGCGCTCTAAACAGTGTTTCTGAGCATAACTTGGAGCAAAAGTGCAACTTTTGAAGAATGAACTGAAAACTTATATTTTGTTCTAAAACAGTGTTTGGATGTGATAACAAGCTGTTTTATCATGTTTGTAATGTTACACATGCATTTCCTAACAAGTAGGTAAGGCTTGCATTAAGGCGTTCAAAACAGCGTTTGCTGGCGTTGTAAGAGCTCTAAACAGTGTTTCTGAGCATAACTTGTGGCAAAAGTGCAACTTTTGAAGAATGAACTGAAAACTCATATTTTGTTCCAAAACAGTGTTTGGATGTGATAACAAGCTGTTTTATCATGTTTGTAATGTTACACATGCATTTCCTAACAAGTAGTAAGGCTTGCATTAAGGCGTTCAAAACAGCGTTTGCTGGCGTTGTAAGAGCTCTAAACAGTGTTTCTGAGCATAACTTGTGGCAAAAGTGCAACTTTTGAAGAATGAAAAGAAAACTCATATTTTGAATGAAAACAGTGTTTGGATGTGATAACAAGCTGTTTTATCATGTTTGTAATGTTACACATCCATTTTCTAACAAGTAGTAAGTCTTGCATTAAGGCGTTCAAAACAGCGTTTGCTGGCGCTGTAAGCGCTCTAAACAGTGTTTCTGAGCATAACTTGGAGCAAAAGTGCAACTTTTGAAGAATGAACTGAAAACTCATATTTTGTTCTAAAACAGTGTTTGGATGTGATAACAAGCTGTTTTATCATGTTTGTAATGTTACACATGCATTTCCAAACAAGTAGTAAGTCTTGTATTAAGGCGTTCAAAACAGCGTTTGCTGGCGCTGTAAGCGCTCTAAACAGTGTTTCTGAGCATAACTTGGAGCAAAAGTGCAACTTTTGAAGAATGAACTGAAAACTCATATTTTGTTCTAAAACAGTGTTTGGATGTGATAACAAGCTGTTTTATCATGTTTGTAATGTTACACATGCATTTCCTAACAAGTAGGTAAGGCTTGCATTAAGGCGTTCAAAACAGCGTTTGCTGGCGCTGTAAGCGCTCTAAACAGTGTTTCTGAGCATAACTTGGAGCAAAAGTGCAACTTTTGAAGAATGAACTGAAAACTCATATTTTGTTCTAAAACAGTGTTTGGATGTGATAACAAGCTGTTTTATCATGTTTGTAATGTTACACATGCATTTCCTAACAAGTAGGTAAGGCTTGCATTAAGGCGTTCAAAACAGCGTTTGCTGGCGTTGTAAGAGCTCTAAACAGTGTTTCTGAGCATAACTTGTGGCAAAAGTGCAACTTTTGAAGAATGAACTGAAAACTCATATTTTGTTCCAAAACAGTGTTTGGATGTGATAACAAGCTGTTTTATCATGTTTGTAATGTTACACATGCATTTCCTAACAAGTAGGTAAGGCTTGCATTAAGGCGTTCAAAACAGCGTTTGCTGGCGCTGTAAGCGCTCTAAACAGTGTTTCTGAGCATAACTTGGAGCAAAAGTGCAACTTTTGAAGAATGAACTGAAAACTCATATTTTGTTCTAAAACAGTGTTTGGATGTGATAACAAGCTGTTTTATCATGTTTGTAATGTTACACATGCATTTCCTAACAAGTAGGTAAGGCTTGCATTAAGGCGTTCAAAACAGCGTTTGCTGGCGTTGTAAGAGCTCTAAACAGTGTTTCTGAGCATAACTTGGAGCAAAAGTGCAACTTTTGAAGAATGAACTGAAAACTCATATTTTGTTCCAAAACAGTGTTTGGATGTGATAACAAGCTGTTTTATCATGTTTGTAATGTTACACATCCATTTTCTAACAAGTAGTAAGTCTTGCATTAAGGCGTTCAAAACAGCGTTTGCTGGCGTTGTAAGAGCTCTAAACAGTGTTTCTGAGCATAACTTGTGGCAAAAGTGCAACTTTTGAAGAATGAAAAGAAAACTCATATTTTGAATGAAAACAGTGTTTGGATGTGATAACAAGCTGTTTTATCATGTTTGTAATGTTACACATCCATTTTCTAACAAGTAGTAAGTCTTGCATTAAGGCGTTCAAAACAGCGTTTGCTGGCGCTGTAAGCGCTCTAAACAATGTTTCTGAGCATAACTTGGAGCAAAAGTGCAACTTTTGAAGAATGAACTGAAAACTCATATTTTGTTCTAAAACAGTGTTTGGATGTGATAACAAGCTGTTTTATCATGTTTGTAATGTTACACATCCATTTTCTAACAAGTAGTAAGTCTTGAATTAAGGCGTTCAAAACAGCGTTTGCTGGCGCTGTAAGCGCTCTAAACAGTGTTTCTGAGCATAACTTGGAGCAAAAGTGCA
The DNA here is from genome assembly GCF_052324685.1 of Brachyhypopomus gauderio. Lineage (NCBI taxonomy): Eukaryota > Metazoa > Chordata > Actinopteri > Gymnotiformes > Hypopomidae > Brachyhypopomus > Brachyhypopomus gauderio. The sequence goes on along the minus strand of NW_027507327.1, from coordinate 27,825 downwards.
ACTTTTGAAGAATGAACTGAAAACTCATATTTTGTTCTAAAACAGTGTTTGGATGTGATAACAAGCTGTTTTATCATGTTTGTAATGTTACACATGCATTTCCTAACAAGTAGGTAAGGCTTGCATTAAGGCGTTCAAAACAGCGTTTGCTGGCGCTGTAAGCGCTCTAAACAGTGTTTCTGAGCATAACTTGGAGCAAAAGTGCAACTTTTGAAGAATGAACTGAAAACTCATATTTTGTTCTAAAACAGTGTTTGGATGTGATAACAAGCTGTTTTATCATGTTTGTAATGTTACACATGCATTTCCTAACAAGTAGGTAAGGCTTGCATTAAGGCGTTCAAAACAGCGTTTGCTGGCGTTGTAAGAGCTCTAAACAGTGTTTCTGAGCATAACTTGGAGCAAAAGTGCAACTTTTGAAGAATGAACTGAAAACTCATATTTTGTTCCAAAACAGTGTTTGGATGTGATAACAAGCTGTTTTATCATGTTTGTAATGTTACACATGCATTTCCTAACAAGTAGTAAGGCTTGCATTAAGGCGTTCAAAACAGTGTTTGCTGGCGTTGTAAGAGCTCTAAACAGTGTTTCTGAGCATAACTTGTGGCAAAAGTGCAACTTTTGAAGAATGAAAAGAAAACTCATATTTTGAATGAAAACAGTGTTTGGATGTGATAACAAGCTGTTTTATCATGTTTGTAATGTTACACATCCATTTTCTAACAAGTAGTAAGTCTTGCATTAAGGCGTTCAAAACAGCGTTTGCTGGCGCTGTAAGCGCTCTAAACAGTGTTTCTGAGCATAACTTGGAGCAAAAGTGCAACTTTTGAAGAATGAACTGAAAACTCATATTTTGTTCTAAAACAGTGTTTGGATGTGATAACAAGCTGTTTTATCATGTTTGTAATGTTACACATCCATTTTCTAACAAGTAGTAAGTCTTGCATTAAGGCGTTCAAAACAGCGTTTGCTGGCGCTGTAAGCGCTCTAAACAGTGTTTCTGAGCATAACTTGGAGCAAAAGTGCAACTTTTGAAGAATGAACTGAAAACTCATATTTTGTTCTAAAACAGTGTTTGGATGTGATAACAAGCTGTTTTATCATGTTTGTAATGTTACACATGCATTTCCTAACAAGTAGGTAAGGCTTGCATTAAGGCGTTCAAAACAGCGTTTGCTGGCGCTGTAAGCGCTCTAAACAGTGTTTCTGAGCATAACTTGTGGCAAAAGTGCAACTTTTGAAGAATGAAAAGAAAACTCATATTTTGAATGAAAACAGTGTTTGGATGTGATAACAAGCTGTTTTATCATGTTTGTAATGTTACACATCCATTTTCTAACAAGTAGTAAGTCTTGCATTAAGGCGTTCAAAACAGCGTTTGCTGGCGCTGTAAGCGCTCTAAACAGTGTTTCTGAGCATAACTTGGAGCAAAAGTGCAACTTTTGAAGAATGAACTGAAAACTCATATTTTGTTCTAAAACAGTGTTTGGATGTGATAACAAGCTGTTTTATCATGTTTGTAATGTTACACATGCATTTCCTAACAAGTAGGTAAGGCTTGCATTAAGGCGTTCAAAACAGCGTTTGCTGGCGTTGTAAGAGCTCTAAACAGTGTTTCTGAGCATAACTTGTGGCAAAAGTGCAACTTTTGAAGAATGAAAAGAAAACTCATATTTTGAATGAAAACAGTGTTTGGATGTGATAACAAGCTGTTTTATCATGTTTGTAATGTTACACATGCATTTCCATACAAGTAGTAAGGCTGGCATTAAGGCGTTCAAAACAGCGTTTGCTGGCGTTGTAAGAGCTCTAAACAGTGTTTCTGAGCATAACTTGTGGCAAAAGTGCAACTTTTGAAGAATGAACTGAAAACTCATATTTTGTTCCAAAACAGTGTTTGGATGTGATAACAAGCTGTTTTATCATGTTTGTAATGTTACACATGCATTTCCTAACAAGTATTAAGGCTTGCATTAAGGCGTTCAAAACAGCGTTTGCTGGCGTTGTAAGAGCTCTAAACAGTGTTTCTGAGCATAACTTGTGGCAAAAGTGCAACTTTTGAAGAATGAAAAGAAAACTCATATTTTGAATGAAAACAGTGTTTGGATGTGATAACAAGCTGTTTTATCATGTTTGTAATGTTACACATCCATTTTCTAACAAGTAGTAAGTCTTGCATTAAGGCGTTCAAAACAGCGTTTGCTGGCGCTGTAAGCGCTCTAAACAGTGTTTCTGAGCATAACTTGGAGCAAAAGTGCAACTTTTGAAGAATGAACTGAAAACTCATATTTTGTTCTAAAACAGTGTTTGGATGTGATAACAAGCTGTTTTATCATGTTTGTAATGTTACACATGCATTTCCTAACAAGTAGGTAAGGCTTGCATTAAGGCGTTCAAAACAGCGTTTGCTGGCGCTGTAAGCGCTCTAAACAGTGTTTCTGAGCATAACTTGGAGCAAAAGTGCAACTTTTGAAGAATGAACTGAAAACTCATATTTTGTTCTAAAACAGTGTTTGGATGTGATAACAAGCTGTTTTATCATGTTTGTAATGTTACACATGCATTTCCTAACAAGTAGGTAAGGCTTGCATTAAGGCGTTCAAAACAGCGTTTGCTGGCGTTGTAAGAGCTCTAAACAGTGTTTCTGAGCATAACTTGGAGCAAAAGTGCAACTTTTGAAGAATGAACTGAAAACTTATATTTTGTTCTAAAACAGTGTTTGGATGTGATAACAAGCTGTTTTATCATGTTTGTAATGTTACACATGCATTTCCTAACAAGTAGGTAAGGCTTGCATTAAGGCGTTCAAAACAGCGTTTGCTGGCGTTGTAAGAGCTCTAAACAGTGTTTCTGAGCATAACTTGTGGCAAAAGTGCAACTTTTGAAGAATGAACTGAAAACTCATATTTTGTTCCAAAACAGTGTTTGGATGTGATAACAAGCTGTTTTATCATGTTTGTAATGTTACACATGCATTTCCTAACAAGTAGTAAGGCTTGCATTAAGGCGTTCAAAACAGCGTTTGCTGGCGTTGTAAGAGCTCTAAACAGTGTTTCTGAGCATAACTTGTGGCAAAAGTGCAACTTTTGAAGAATGAAAAGAAAACTCATATTTTGAATGAAAACAGTGTTTGGATGTGATAACAAGCTGTTTTATCATGTTTGTAATGTTACACATCCATTTTCTAACAAGTAGTAAGTCTTGCATTAAGGCGTTCAAAACAGCGTTTGCTGGCGCTGTAAGCGCTCTAAACAGTGTTTCTGAGCATAACTTGGAGCAAAAGTGCAACTTTTGAAGAATGAACTGAAAACTCATATTTTGTTCTAAAACAGTGTTTGGATGTGATAACAAGCTGTTTTATCATGTTTGTAATGTTACACATGCTTTTCCAAACAAGTAGTAAGTCTTGTATTAAGGCGTTCAAAACAGCGTTTGCTGGCGCTGTAAGCGCTCTAAACAGTGTTTCTAAGCATAAGTTGGAGCAAAAGTGCAACTTTTGAAGAATGAACTGAAAACTCATATTTTGTTCTAAAACAGTGTTTGGATGTGATAACAAGCTGTTTTATCATGTTTGTAATGTTACACATGCATTTCCTAACAAGTAGGTAAGGCTTGCATTAAGGCGTTCAAAACAGCGTTTGCTGGCGTTGTAAGAGCTCTAAACAGTGTTTCTGAGCATAACTTGGAGCAAAAGTGCAACTTTTGAAGAATGAACTGAAAACTTATATTTTGTTCTAAAACAGTGTTTGGATGTGATAACAAGCTGTTTTATCATGTTTGTAATGTTACACATGCATTTCCTAACAAGTAGGTAAGGCTTGCATTAAGGCGTTCAAAACAGCGTTTGCTGGCGTTGTAAGAGCTCTAAACAGTGTTTCTGAGCATAACTTGTGGCAAAAGTGCAACTTTTGAAGAATGAACTGAAAACTCATATTTTGTTCCAAAACAGTGTTTGGATGTGATAACAAGCTGTTTTATCATGTTTGTAATGTTACACATGCATTTCCTAACAAGTAGTAAGGCTTGCATTAAGGCGTTCAAAACAGCGTTTGCTGGCGTTGTAAGAGCTCTAAACAGTGTTTCTGAGCATAACTTGTGGCAAAAGTGCAACTTTTGAAGAATGAAAAGAAAACTCATATTTTGAATGAAAACAGTGTTTGGATGTGATAACAAGCTGTTTTATCATGTTTGTAATGTTACACATCCATTTTCTAACAAGTAGTAAGTCTTGCATTAAGGCGTTCAAAACAGCGTTTGCTGGCGCTGTAAGCGCTCTAAACAGTGTTTCTGAGCATAACTTGGAGCAAAAGTGCAACTTTTGAAGAATGAACTGAAAACTCATATTTTGTTCTAAAACAGTGTTTGGATGTGATAACAAGCTGTTTTATCATGTTTGTAATGTTACACATCCATTTTCTAACAAGTAGTAAGTCTTGCATTAAGGCGTTCAAAACAGCGTTTGCTGGCGCTGTAAGCGCTCTAAACAGTGTTTCTGAGCATAACTTGGAGCAAAAGTGCAACTTTTGAAGAATGAACTGAAAACTCATATTTTGTTCTAAAACAGTGTTTGGATGTGATAACAAGCTGTTTTATCATGTTTGTAATGTTACACATGCATTTCCTAACAAGTAGGTAAGGCTTGCATTAAGGCGTTCAAAACAGCGTTTGCTGGCGCTGTAAGCGCTCTAAACAGTGTTTCTGAGCATAACTTGGAGCAAAAGTGCAACTTTTGAAGAATGAACTGAAAACTCATATTTTGTTCTAAAACAGTGTTTGGATGTGATAACAAGCTGTTTTATCATGTTTGTAATGTTACACATGCATTTCCTAACAAGTAGGTAAGGCTTGCATTAAGGCGTTCAAAACAGCGTTTGCTGGCGTTGTAAGAGCTCTAAACAGTGTTTCTGAGCATAACTTGGAGCAAAAGTGCAACTTTTGAAGAATGAACTGAAAACTCATATTTTGTTCCAAAACAGTGTTTGGATGTGATAACAAGCTGTTTTATCATGTTTGTAATGTTACACATGCATTTCCTAACAAGTAGTAAGGCTTGCATTAAGGCGTTCAAAACAGTGTTTGCTGGCGTTGTAAGAGCTCTAAACAGTGTTTCTGAGCATAACTTGTGGCAAAAGTGCAACTTTTGAAGAATGAAAAGAAAACTCATATTTTGAATGAAAACAGTGTTTGGATGTGATAACAAGCTGTTTTATCATGTTTGTAATGTTACACATCCATTTTCTAACAAGTAGTAAGTCTTGCATTAAGTCGTTCAAAACAGCGTTTGCTGGCGCTGTAAGCGCTCTAAACAGTGTTTCTGAGCATAACTTGGAGCAAAAGTGCAACTTTTGAAGAATGAACTGAAAACTCATATTTTGTTCCAAAACAGTGTTTGGATGTGATAACAAGCTGTTTTATCATGTTTGTAATGTTACACATCCATTTTCTAACAAGTAGTAAGTCTTGCATTAAGGCGTTCAAAACAGCGTTTGCTGGCGTTGTAAGAGCTCTAAACAGTGTTTCTGAGCATAACTTGTGGCAAAAGTGCAACTTTTGAAGAATGAAAAGAAAACTCATATTTTGAATGAAAACAGTGTTTGGATGTGATAACAAGCTGTTTTATCATGTTTGTAATGTTACACATCCATTTTCTAACAAGTAGTAAGTCTTGCATTAAGGCGTTCAAAACAGCGTTTGCTGGCGCTGTAAGCGCTCTAAACAGTGTTTCTGAGCATAACTTGGAGCAAAAGTGCAACTTTTGAAGAATGAACTGAAAACTCATATTTTGTTCTAAAACAGTGTTTGGATGTGATAACAAGCTGTTTTATCATGTTTGTAATGTTACACATCCATTTTCTAACAAGTAGTAAGTCTTGCATTAAGGCGTTCAAAACAGCGTTTGCTGGCGCTGTAAGCGCTCTAAACAGTGTTTCTGAGCATAACTTGGAGCAAAAGTGCAACTTTTGAAGAATGAACTGAAAACTCATATTTTGTTCTAAAACAGTGTTTGGATGTGATAACAAGCTGTTTTATCATGTTTGTAATGTTACACATGCATTTCCTAACAAGTAGGTAAGGCTTGCATTAAGGCGTTCAAAACAGCGTTTGCTGGCGCTGTAAGCGCTCTAAACAGTGTTTCTGAGCATAACTTGTGGCAAAAGTGCAACTTTTGAAGAATGAAAAGAAAACTCATATTTTGAATGAAAACAGTGTTTGGATGTGATAACAAGCTGTTTTATCATGTTTGTAATGTTACACATGCATTTCCTAACAAGTAGGTAAGGCTTGCATTAAGGCGTTCAAAACAGCGTTTGCTGGCGCTGTAAGCGCTCTAAACAGTGTTTCTGAGCATAACTTGTGGCAAAAGTGCAACTTTTGAAGAATGAAAAGAAAACTCATATTTTGAATGAAAACAGTGTTTGGATGTGATAACAAGCTGTTTTATCATGTTTGTAATGTTACACATCCATTTTCTAACAAGTAGTAAGTCTTGCATTAAGGCGTTCAAAACAGCGTTTGCTGGCGCTGTAAGCGCTCTAAACAGTGTTTCTGAGCATAACTTGGAGCAAAAGTGCAACTTTTGAAGAATGAACTGAAAACTCATATTTTGTTCTAAAACAGTGTTTGGATGTGATAACAAGCTGTTTTATCATGTTTGTAATGTTACACATGCATTTCCTAACAAGTAGGTAAGGCTTGCATTAAGGCGTTCAAAACAGCGTTTGCTGGCGTTGTAAGAGCTCTAAACAGTGTTTCTGAGCATAACTTGTGGCAAAAGTGCAACTTTTGAAGAATGAAAAGAAAACTCATATTTTGAATGAAAACAGTGTTTGGATGTGATAACAAGCTGTTTTATCATGTTTGTAATGTTACACATGCATTTCCATACAAGTAGTAAGGCTGGCATTAAGGCGTTCAAAACAGCGTTTGCTGGCGTTGTAAGAGCTCTAAACAGTGTTTCTGAGCATAACTTGTGGCAAAAGTGCAACTTTTGAAGAATGAACTGAAAACTCATATTTTGTTCCAAAACAGTGTTTGGATGTGATAACAAGCTGTTTTATCATGTTTGTAATGTTACACATGCATTTCCTAACAAGTATTAAGGCTTGCATTAAGGCGTTCAAAACAGCGTTTGCTGGCGTTGTAAGAGCTCTAAACAGTGTTTCTGAGCATAACTTGTGGCAAAAGTGCAACTTTTGAAGAATGAAAAGAAAACTCATATTTTGAATGAAAACAGTGTTTGGATGTGATAACAAGCTGTTTTATCATGTTTGTAATGTTACACATCCATTTTCTAACAAGTAGTAAGTCTTGCATTAAGGCGTTCAAAACAGCGTTTGCTGGCGCTGTAAGCGCTCTAAACAGTGTTTCTGAGCATAACTTGGAGCAAAAGTGCAACTTTTGAAGAATGAACTGAAAACTCATATTTTGTTCTAAAACAGTGTTTGGATGTGATAACAAGCTGTTTTATCATGTTTGTAATGTTACACATGCATTTCCTAACAAGTAGGTAAGGCTTGCATTAAGGCGTTCAAAACAGCGTTTGCTGGCGCTGTAAGCGCTCTAAACAGTGTTTCTGAGCATAACTTGGAGCAAAAGTGCAACTTTTGAAGAATGAACTGAAAACTCATATTTTGTTCTAAAACAGTGTTTGGATGTGATAACAAGCTGTTTTATCATGTTTGTAATGTTACACATGCATTTCCTAACAAGTAGGTAAGGCTTGCATTAAGGCGTTCAAAACAGCGTTTGCTGGCGTTGTAAGAGCTCTAAACAGTGTTTCTGAGCATAACTTGGAGCAAAAGTGCAACTTTTGAAGAATGAACTGAAAACTTATATTTTGTTCTAAAACAGTGTTTGGATGTGATAACAAGCTGTTTTATCATGTTTGTAATGTTACACATGCATTTCCTAACAAGTAGGTAAGGCTTGCATTAAGGCGTTCAAAACAGCGTTTGCTGGCGTTGTAAGAGCTCTAAACAGTGTTTCTGAGCATAACTTGTGGCAAAAGTGCAACTTTTGAAGAATGAACTGAAAACTCATATTTTGTTCCAAAACAGTGTTTGGATGTGATAACAAGCTGTTTTATCATGTTTGTAATGTTACACATGCATTTCCTAACAAGTAGTAAGGCTTGCATTAAGGCGTTCAAAACAGCGTTTGCTGGCGTTGTAAGAGCTCTAAACAGTGTTTCTGAGCATAACTTGTGGCAAAAGTGCAACTTTTGAAGAATGAAAAGAAAACTCATATTTTGAATGAAAACAGTGTTTGGATGTGATAACAAGCTGTTTTATCATGTTTGTAATGTTACACATCCATTTTCTAACAAGTAGTAAGTCTTGCATTAAGGCGTTCAAAACAGCGTTTGCTGGCGCTGTAAGCGCTCTAAACAGTGTTTCTGAGCATAACTTGGAGCAAAAGTGCAACTTTTGAAGAATGAACTGAAAACTCATATTTTGTTCTAAAACAGTGTTTGGATGTGATAACAAGCTGTTTTATCATGTTTGTAATGTTACACATGCTTTTCCAAACAAGTAGTAAGTCTTGTATTAAGGCGTTCAAAACAGCGTTTGCTGGCGCTGTAAGCGCTCTAAACAGTGTTTCTAAGCATAAGTTGGAGCAAAAGTGCAACTTTTGAAGAATGAACTGAAAACTCATATTTTGTTCTAAAACAGTGTTTGGATGTGATAACAAGCTGTTTTATCATGTTTGTAATGTTACACATGCATTTCCTAACAAGTAGGTAAGGCTTGCATTAAGGCGTTCAAAACAGCGTTTGCTGGCGTTGTAAGAGCTCTAAACAGTGTTTCTGAGCATAACTTGGAGCAAAAGTGCAACTTTTGAAGAATGAACTGAAAACTTATATTTTGTTCTAAAACAGTGTTTGGATGTGATAACAAGCTGTTTTATCATGTTTGTAATGTTACACATGCATTTCCTAACAAGTAGGTAAGGCTTGCATTAAGGCGTTCAAAACAGCGTTTGCTGGCGTTGTAAGAGCTCTAAACAGTGTTTCTGAGCATAACTTGTGGCAAAAGTGCAACTTTTGAAGAATGAACTGAAAACTCATATTTTGTTCCAAAACAGTGTTTGGATGTGATAACAAGCTGTTTTATCATGTTTGTAATGTTACACATGCATTTCCTAACAAGTAGTAAGGCTTGCATTAAGGCGTTCAAAACAGCGTTTGCTGGCGTTGTAAGAGCTCTAAACAGTGTTTCTGAGCATAACTTGTGGCAAAAGTGCAACTTTTGAAGAATGAAAAGAAAACTCATATTTTGAATGAAAACAGTGTTTGGATGTGATAACAAGCTGTTTTATCATGTTTGTAATGTTACACATCCATTTTCTAACAAGTAGTAAGTCTTGCATTAAGGCGTTCAAAACAGCGTTTGCTGGCGCTGTAAGCGCTCTAAACAGTGTTTCTGAGCATAACTTGGAGCAAAAGTGCAACTTTTGAAGAATGAACTGAAAACTCATATTTTGTTCTAAAACAGTGTTTGGATGTGATAACAAGCTGTTTTATCATGTTTGTAATGTTACACATCCATTTTCTAACAAGTAGTAAGTCTTGCATTAAGGCGTTCAAAACAGCGTTTGCTGGCGCTGTAAGCGCTCTAAACAGTGTTTCTGAGCATAACTTGGAGCAAAAGTGCAACTTTTGAAGAATGAACTGAAAACTCATATTTTGTTCTAAAACAGTGTTTGGATGTGATAACAAGCTGTTTTATCATGTTTGTAATGTTACACATGCATTTCCTAACAAGTAGGTAAGGCTTGCATTAAGGCGTTCAAAACAGCGTTTGCTGGCGCTGTAAGCGCTCTAAACAGTGTTTCTGAGCATAACTTGGAGCAAAAGTGCAACTTTTGAAGAATGAACTGAAAACTCATATTTTGTTCTAAAACAGTGTTTGGATGTGATAACAAGCTGTTTTATCATGTTTGTAATGTTACACATGCATTTCCTAACAAGTAGGTAAGGCTTGCATTAAGGCGTTCAAAACAGCGTTTGCTGGCGTTGTAAGAGCTCTAAACAGTGTTTCTGAGCATAACTTGGAGCAAAAGTGCAACTTTTGAAGAATGAACTGAAAACTCATATTTTGTTCCAAAACAGTGTTTGGATGTGATAACAAGCTGTTTTATCATGTTTGTAATGTTACACATGCATTTCCTAACAAGTAGTAAGGCTTGCATTAAGGCGTTCAAAACAGTGTTTGCTGGCGTTGTAAGAGCTCTAAACAGTGTTTCTGAGCATAACTTGTGGCAAAAGTGCAACTTTTGAAGAATGAAAAGAAAACTCATATTTTGAATGAAAACAGTGTTTGGATGTGATAACAAGCTGTTTTATCATGTTTGTAATGTTACACATCCATTTTCTAACAAGTAGTAAGTCTTGCATTAAGTCGTTCAAAACAGCGTTTGCTGGCGCTGTAAGCGCTCTAAACAGTGTTTCTGAGCATAACTTGGAGCAAAAGTGCAACTTTTGAAGAATGAACTGAAAACTCATATTTTGTTCCAAAACAGTGTTTGGATGTGATAACAAGCTGTTTTATCATGTTTGTAATGTTACACATCCATTTTCTAACAAGTAGTAAGTCTTGCATTAAGGCGTTCAAAACAGCGTTTGCTGGCGTTGTAAGAGCTCTAAACAGTGTTTCTGAGCATAACTTGTGGCAAAAGTGCAACTTTTGAAGAATGAAAAGAAAACTCATATTTTGAATGAAAACAGTGTTTGGATGTGATAACAAGCTGTTTTATCATGTTTGTAATGTTACACATCCATTTTCTAACAAGTAGTAAGTCTTGCATTAAGGCGTTCAAAACAGCGTTTGCTGGCGCTGTAAGCGCTCTAAACAGTGTTTCTGAGCATAACTTGGAGCAAAAGTGCAACTTTTGAAGAATGAACTGAAAACTCATATTTTGTTCTAAAACAGTGTTTGGATGTGATAACAAGCTGTTTTATCATGTTTGTAATGTTACACATCCATTTTCTAACAAGTAGTAAGTCTTGCATTAAGGCGTTCAAAACAGCGTTTGCTGGCGCTGTAAGCGCTCTAAACAGTGTTTCTGAGCATAACTTGGAGCAAAAGTGCAACTTTTGAAGAATGAACTGAAAACTCATATTTTGTTCTAAAACAGTGTTTGGATGTGATAACAAGCTGTTTTATCATGTTTGTAATGTTACACATGCATTTCCTAACAAGTAGGTAAGGCTTGCATTAAGGCGTTCAAAACAGCGTTTGCTGGCGCTGTAAGCGCTCTAAACAGTGTTTCTGAGCATAACTTGTGGCAAAAGTGCAACTTTTGAAGAATGAAAAGAAAACTCATATTTTGAATGAAAACAGTGTTTGGATGTGATAACAAGCTGTTTTATCATGTTTGTAATGTTACACATCCATTTTCTAACAAGTAGTAAGTCTTGCATTAAGGCGTTCAAAACAGCGTTTGCTGGCGCTGTAAGCGCTCTAAACAGTGTTTCTGAGCATAACTTGGAGCAAAAGTGCAACTTTTGAAGAATGAACTGAAAACTCATATTTTGTTCTAAAACAGTGTTTGGATGTGATAACAAGCTGTTTTATCATGTTTGTAATGTTACACATGCATTTCCTAACAAGTAGGTAAGGCTTGCATTAAGGCGTTCAAAACAGCGTTTGCTGGCGTTGTAAGAGCTCTAAACAGTGTTTCTGAGCATAACTTGTGGCAAAAGTGCAACTTTTGAAGAATGAAAAGAAAACTCATATTTTGAATGAAAACAGTGTTTGGATGTGATAACAAGCTGTTTTATCATGTTTGTAATGTTACACATGCATTTCCAAACAAGTAGTAAGTCTTGTATTAAGGCGTTCAAAACAGCGTTTGCTGGCGCTGTAAGCGCTCTAAACAGTGTTTCTGAGCATAACTTGGAGCAAATGTGCAACTTTTGAAGAATGAACTGAAAACTCATATTTTGTTCTAAAACAGTGTTTGGATGTGATAACAAGCTGTTTTATCATGTTTGTAATGTTACACATGCATTTCCTAACAAGTAGGTAAGGCTTGCATTAAGGCGTTCAAAACAGCGTTTGCTGGCGCTGTAAGCGCTCTAAACAGTGTTTCTGAGAATAACTTGGAGCAAAAGTGCAACTTTTGAAGAATGAACTGAAAACTCATATTTTGTTCTAAAACAGTGTTTGGATGTGATAACAAGCTGTTTTATCATGTTTGTAATGTTACACATGCATTTCCTAACAAGTAGGTAAGGCTTGCATTAAGGCGTTCAAAACAGCGTTTGCTGGCGCTGTAAGCGCTCTAAACAGTGTTTCTGAGCATAACTTGGAGCAAAAGTGCAACTTTTGAAGAATGAACTGAAAACTTATATTTTGGCGTTCAAAACAGCGTTTGCTGGCGTTGTAAGAGCTCTAAACAGTGTTTCTGAGCATAACTTGTGGCAAAAGTGCAACTTTTGAAGAATGAACTGAAAACTCATATTTTGTTCTAAAACAGTGTTTGGATGTGATAACAAGCTGTTTTATCATGTTTGTAATGTTACACATGCATTTCCTAACAAGTAGTAAGGCTTGCATTAAGGCGTTCAAAACAGCGTTTGCTGGCGTTGTAAGAGCTCTAAACAGTGTTTCTGAGCATAACTTGTGGCAAAAGTGCAACTTTTGAAGAATGAAAAGAAAACTCATATTTTGAATGAAAACAGTGTTTGGATGTGATAACAAGCTGTTTTATCATGTTTGTAATGTTACACATCCATTTTCTAACAAGTAGTAAGTCTTGCATTAAGGCGTTCAAAACAGCGTTTGCTGGCGCTGTAAGCGCTCTAAACAGTGTTTCTGAGCATAACTTGGAGCAAAAGTGCAACTTTTGAAGAATGAACTGAAAACTCATATTTTGTTCTAAAACAGTGTTTGGATGTGATAACAAGCTGTTTTATCATGTTTGTAATGTTACACATGCATTTCCAAACAAGTAGTAAGTCTTGTATTAAGGCGTTCAAAACAGCGTTTGCTGGCGCTGTAAGCGCTCTAAACAGTGTTTCTGAGCATAACTTGGAGCAAAAGTGCAACTTTTGAAGAATGAACTGAAAACTCATATTTTGTTCTAAAACAGTGTTTGGATGTGATAACAAGCTGTTTTATCATGTTTGTAATGTTACACATGCATTTCCTAACAAGTAGGTAAGGCTTGCATTAAGGCGTTCAAAACAGCGTTTGCTGGCGCTGTAAGCGCTCTAAACAGTGTTTCTGAGCATAACTTGGAGCAAAAGTGCAACTTTTGAAGAATGAACTGAAAACTCATATTTTGTTCTAAAACAGTGTTTGGATGTGATAACAAGCTGTTTTATCATGTTTGTAATGTTACACATGCATTTCCTAACAAGTAGGTAAGGCTTGCATTAAGGCGTTCAAAACAGCGTTTGCTGGCGTTGTAAGAGCTCTAAACAGTGTTTCTGAGCATAACTTGTGGCAAAAGTGCAACTTTTGAAGAATGAACTGAAAACTCATATTTTGTTCCAAAACAGTGTTTGGATGTGATAACAAGCTGTTTTATCATGTTTGTAATGTTACACATGCATTTCCTAACAAGTAGGTAAGGCTTGCATTAAGGCGTTCAAAACAGCGTTTGCTGGCGCTGTAAGCGCTCTAAACAGTGTTTCTGAGCATAACTTGGAGCAAAAGTGCAACTTTTGAAGAATGAACTGAAAACTCATATTTTGTTCTAAAACAGTGTTTGGATGTGATAACAAGCTGTTTTATCATGTTTGTAATGTTACACATGCATTTCCTAACAAGTAGGTAAGGCTTGCATTAAGGCGTTCAAAACAGCGTTTGCTGGCGTTGTAAGAGCTCTAAACAGTGTTTCTGAGCATAACTTGGAGCAAAAGTGCAACTTTTGAAGAATGAACTGAAAACTCATATTTTGTTCCAAAACAGTGTTTGGATGTGATAACAAGCTGTTTTATCATGTTTGTAATGTTACACATCCATTTTCTAACAAGTAGTAAGTCTTGCATTAAGGCGTTCAAAACAGCGTTTGCTGGCGCTGTAAGCGCTCTAAACAGTGTTTCTGAGAATAACTTGGAGCAAAAGTGCAACTTTTGAAGAATGAACTGAAAACTCATATTTTGTTCTAAAACAGTGTTTGGATGTGATAACAAGCTGTTTTATCATGTTTGTAATGTTACACATGCATTTCCTAACAAGTAGGTAAGGCTTGCATTAAGGCGTTCAAAACAGCGTTTGCTGGCGCTGTAAGCGCTCTAAACAGTGTTTCTGAGCATAACTTGGAGCAAAAGTGCAACTTTTGAAGAATGAACTGAAAACTTATATTTTGGCGTTCAAAACAGCGTTTGCTGGCGTTGTAAGAGCTCTAAACAGTGTTTCTGAGCATAACTTGTGGCAAAAGTGCAACTTTTGAAGAATGAACTGAAAACTCATATTTTGTTCTAAAACAGTGTTTGGATGTGATAACAAGCTGTTTTATCATGTTTGTAATGTTACACATGCATTTCCTAACAAGTAGTAAGGCTTGCATTAAGGCGTTCAAAACAGCGTTTGCTGGCGTTGTAAGAGCTCTAAACAGTGTTTCTGAGCATAACTTGTGGCAAAAGTGCAACTTTTGAAGAATGAAAAGAAAACTCATATTTTGAATGAAAACAGTGTTTGGATGTGATAACAAGCTGTTTTATCATGTTTGTAATGTTACACATCCATTTTCTAACAAGTAGTAAGTCTTGCATTAAGGCGTTCAAAACAGCGTTTGCTGGCGCTGTAAGCGCTCTAAACAGTGTTTCTGAGCATAACTTGGAGCAAAAGTGCAACTTTTGAAGAATGAACTGAAAACTCATATTTTGTTCTAAAACAGTGTTTGGATGTGATAACAAGCTGTTTTATCATGTTTGTAATGTTACACATGCATTTCCAAACAAGTAGTAAGTCTTGTATTAAGGCGTTCAAAACAGCGTTTGCTGGCGCTGTAAGCGCTCTAAACAGTGTTTCTGAGCATAACTTGGAGCAAAAGTGCAACTTTTGAAGAATGAACTGAAAACTCATATTTTGTTCTAAAACAGTGTTTGGATGTGATAACAAGCTGTTTTATCATGTTTGTAATGTTACACATGCATTTCCTAACAAGTAGGTAAGGCTTGCATTAAGGCGTTCAAAACAGCGTTTGCTGGCGCTGTAAGCGCTCTAAACAGTGTTTCTGAGCATAACTTGGAGCAAAAGTGCAACTTTTGAAGAATGAACTGAAAACTCATATTTTGTTCTAAAACAGTGTTTGGATGTGATAACAAGCTGTTTTATCATGTTTGTAATGTTACACATGCATTTCCTAACAAGTAGGTAAGGCTTGCATTAAGGCGTTCAAAACAGCGTTTGCTGGCGTTGTAAGAGCTCTAAACAGTGTTTCTGAGCATAACTTGTGGCAAAAGTGCAACTTTTGAAGAATGAACTGAAAACTCATATTTTGTTCCAAAACAGTGTTTGGATGTGATAACAAGCTGTTTTATCATGTTTGTAATGTTACACATGCATTTCCTAACAAGTAGGTAAGGCTTGCATTAAGGCGTTCAAAACAGCGTTTGCTGGCGCTGTAAGCGCTCTAAACAGTGTTTCTGAGCATAACTTGGAGCAAAAGTGCAACTTTTGAAGAATGAACTGAAAACTCATATTTTGTTCTAAAACAGTGTTTGGATGTGATAACAAGCTGTTTTATCATGTTTGTAATGTTACACATGCATTTCCTAACAAGTAGGTAAGGCTTGCATTAAGGCGTTCAAAACAGCGTTTGCTGGCGTTGTAAGAGCTCTAAACAGTGTTTCTGAGCATAACTTGGAGCAAAAGTGCAACTTTTGAAGAATGAACTGAAAACTCATATTTTGTTCCAAAACAGTGTTTGGATGTGATAACAAGCTGTTTTATCATGTTTGTAATGTTACACATCCATTTTCTAACAAGTAGTAAGTCTTGCATTAAGGCGTTCAAAACAGCGTTTGCTGGCGTTGTAAGAGCTCTAAACAGTGTTTCTGAGCATAACTTGTGGCAAAAGTGCAACTTTTGAAGAATGAAAAGAAAACTCATATTTTGAATGAAAACAGTGTTTGGATGTGATAACAAGCTGTTTTATCATGTTTGTAATGTTACACATCCATTTTCTAACAAGTAGTAAGTCTTGCATTAAGGCGTTCAAAACAGCGTTTGCTGGCGCTGTAAGCGCTCTAAACAGTGTTTCTGAGCATAACTTGGAGCAAAAGTGCAACTTTTGAAGAATGAACTGAAAACTCATATTTTGTTCTAAAACAGTGTTTGGATGTGATAACAAGCTGTTTTATCATGTTTGTAATGTTACACATGCATTTCCTAACAAGTAGGTAAGGCTTGCATTAAGGCGTTCAAAACAGCGTTTGCTGGCGTTGTAAGAGCTCTAAACAGTGTTTCTGAGCATAACTTGTGGCAAAAGTGCAACTTTTGAAGAATGAACTGAAAACTCATATTTTGTTCCAAAACAGTGTTTGGATGTGATAACAAGCTGTTTTATCATGTTTGTAATGTTACACATGCATTTCCTAACAAGTAGGTAAGGCTTGCATTAAGGCGTTCAAAACAGCGTTTGCTGGCGCTGTAAGCGCTCTAAACAGTGTTTCTGAGCATAACTTGGAGCAAAAGTGCAACTTTTGAAGAATGAACTGAAAACTCATATTTTGTTCTAAAACAGTGTTTGGATGTGATAACAAGCTGTTTTATCATGTTTGTAATGTTACACATGCATTTCCTAACAAGTAGGTAAGGCTTGCATTAAGGCGTTCAAAACAGCGTTTGCTGGCGTTGTAAGAGCTCTAAACAGTGTTTCTGAGCATAACTTGGAGCAAAAGTGCAACTTTTGAAGAATGAACTGAAAACTCATATTTTGTTCCAAAACAGTGTTTGGATGTGATAACAAGCTGTTTTATCATGTTTGTAATGTTACACATCCATTTTCTAACAAGTAGTAAGTCTTGCATTAAGGCGTTCAAAACAGCGTTTGCTGGCGTTGTAAGAGCTCTAAACAGTGTTTCTGAGCATAACTTGTGGCAAAAGTGCAACTTTTGAAGAATGAAAAGAAAACTCATATTTTGAATGAAAACAGTGTTTGGATGTGATAACAAGCTGTTTTATCATGTTTGTAATGTTACACATCCATTTTCTAACAAGTAGTAAGTCTTGCATTAAGGCGTTCAAAACAGCGTTTGCTGGCGCTGTAAGCGCTCTAAACAGTGTTTCTGAGCATAACTTGGAGCAAAAGTGCAACTTTTGAAGAATGAACTGAAAACTCATATTTTGTTCTAAAACAGTGTTTGGATGTGATAACAAGCTGTTTTATCATGTTTGTAATGTTACACATGCATTTCCAAACAAGTAGTAAGTCTTGTATTAAGGCGTTCAAAACAGCGTTTGCTGGCGCTGTAAGCGCTCTAAACAGTGTTTCTGAGCATAACTTGGAGCAAAAGTGCAACTTTTGAAGAATGAACTGAAAACTCATATTTTGTTCTAAAACAGTGTTTGGATGTGATAACAAGCTGTTTTATCATGTTTGTAATGTTACACATGCATTTCCTAACAAGTAGGTAAGGCTTGCATTAAGGCGTTCAAAACAGCGTTTGCTGGCGTTGTAAGAGCTCTAAACAGTGTTTCTGAGCATAACTTGGAGCAAAAGTGCAACTTTTGAAGAATGAACTGAAAACTTATATTTTGTTCTAAAACAGTGTTTGGATGTGATAACAAGCTGTTTTATCATGTTTGTAATGTTACACATGCATTTCCTAACAAGTAGGTAAGGCTTGCATTAAGGCGTTCAAAACAGCGTTTGCTGGCGTTGTAAGAGCTCTAAACAGTGTTTCTGAGCATAACTTGTGGCAAAAGTGCAACTTTTGAAGAATGAACTGAAAACTCATATTTTGTTCCAAAACAGTGTTTGGATGTGATAACAAGCTGTTTTATCATGTTTGTAATGTTACACATGCATTTCCTAACAAGTAGTAAGGCTTGCATTAAGGCGTTCAAAACAGCGTTTGCTGGCGTTGTAAGAGCTCTAAACAGTGTTTCTGAGCATAACTTGTGGCAAAAGTGCCACTTTTGAAGAATGAAAAGAAAACTCATATTTTGAATGAAAACAGTGTTTGGATGTGATAACAAGCTGTTTTATCATGTTTGTAATGTTACACATCCATTTTCTAACAAGTAGTAAGTCTTGCATTAAGGCGTTCAAAACAGCGTTTGCTGGCGCTGTAAGCGCTCTAAACAGTGTTTCTGAGCATAACTTGGAGCAAAAGTGCAACTTTTGAAGAATGAACTGAAAACTCATATTTTGTTCTAAAACAGTGTTTGGATGTGATAACAAGCTGTTTTATCATGTTTGTAATGTTACACATCCATTTTCTAACAAGTAGTAAGTCTTGCATTAAGGCGTTCAAAACAGCGTTTGCTGGCGCTGTAAGCGCTCTAAACAGTGTTTCTGAGCATAACTTGGAGCAAAAGTGCAACTTTTGAAGAATGAACTGAAAACTCATATTTTGTTCTAAAACAGTGTTTGGATGTGATAACAAGCTGTTTTATCATGTTTGTAATGTTACACATGCATTTCCTAACAAGTAGGTAAGGCTTGCATTAAGGCGTTCAAAACAGCGTTTGCTGGCGCTGTAAGCGCTCTAAACAGTGTTTCTGAGCATAACTTGGAGCAAAAGTGCAACTTTTGAAGAATGAACTGAAAACTCATATTTTGTTCTAAAACAGTGTTTGGATGTGATAACAAGCTGTTTTATCATGTTTGTAATGTTACACATGCATTTCCTAACAAGTAGGTAAGGCTTGCATTAAGGCGTTCAAAACAGCGTTTGCTGGCGTTGTAAGAGCTCTAAACAGTGTTTCTGAGCATAACTTGGAGCAAAAGTGCAACTTTTGAAGAATGAACTGAAAACTCATATTTTGTTCCAAAACAGTGTTTGGATGTGATAACAAGCTGTTTTATCATGTTTGTAATGTTACACATGCATTTCCTAACAAGTAGTAAGGCTTGCATTAAGGCGTTCAAAACAGTGTTTGCTGGCGTTGTAAGAGCTCTAAACAGTGTTTCTGAGCATAACTTGTGGCAAAAGTGCAACTTTTGAAGAATGAAAAGAAAACTCATATTTTGAATGAAAACAGTGTTTGGATGTGATAACAAGCTGTTTTATCATGTTTGTAATGTTACACATCCATTTTCTAACAAGTAGTAAGTCTTGCATTAAGTCGTTCAAAACAGCGTTTGCTGGCGCTGTAAGCGCTCTAAACAGTGTTTCTGAGCATAACTTGGAGCAAAAGTGCAACTTTTGAAGAATGAACTGAAAACTCATATTTTGTTCCAAAACAGTGTTTGGATGTGATAACAAGCTGTTTTATCATGTTTGTAATGTTACACATCCATTTTCTAACAAGTAGTAAGTCTTGCATTAAGGCGTTCAAAACAGCGTTTGCTGGCGTTGTAAGAGCTCTAAACAGTGTTTCTGAGCATAACTTGTGGCAAAAGTGCAACTTTTGAAGAATGAAAAGAAAACTCATATTTTGAATGAAAACAGTGTTTGGATGTGATAACAAGCTGTTTTATCATGTTTGTAATGTTACACATCCATTTTCTAACAAGTAGTAAGTCTTGCATTAAGGCGTTCAAAACAGCGTTTGCTGGCGCTGTAAGCGCTCTAAACAGTGTTTCTGAGCATAACTTGGAGCAAAAGTGCAACTTTTGAAGAATGAACTGAAAACTCATATTTTGTTCTAAAACAGTGTTTGGATGTGATAACAAGCTGTTTTATCATGTTTGTAATGTTACACATCCATTTTCTAACAAGTAGTAAGTCTTGCATTAAGGCGTTCAAAACAGCGTTTGCTGGCGCTGTAAGCGCTCTAAACAGTGTTTCTGAGCATAACTTGGAGCAAAAGTGCAACTTTTGAAGAATGAACTGAAAACTCATATTTTGTTCTAAAACAGTGTTTGGATGTGATAACAAGCTGTTTTATCATGTTTGTAATGTTACACATGCATTTCCTAACAAGTAGGTAAGGCTTGCATTAAGGCGTTCAAAACAGCGTTTGCTGGCGCTGTAAGCGCTCTAAACAGTGTTTCTGAGCATAACTTGTGGCAAAAGTGCAACTTTTGAAGAATGAAAAGAAAACTCATATTTTGAATGAAAACAGTGTTTGGATGTGATAACAAGCTGTTTTATCATGTTTGTAATGTTACACATCCATTTTCTAACAAGTAGTAAGTCTTGCATTAAGGCGTTCAAAACAGCGTTTGCTGGCGCTGTAAGCGCTCTAAACAGTGTTTCTGAGCATAACTTGGAGCAAAAGTGCAACTTTTGAAGAATGAACTGAAAACTCATATTTTGTTCTAAAACAGTGTTTGGATGTGATAACAAGCTGTTTTATCATGTTTGTAATGTTACACATGCATTTCCTAACAAGTAGGTAAGGCTTGCATTAAGGCGTTCAAAACAGCGTTTGCTGGCGTTGTAAGAGCTCTAAACAGTGTTTCTGAGCATAACTTGTGGCAAAAGTGCAACTTTTGAAGAATGAAAAGAAAACTCATATTTTGAATGAAAACAGTGTTTGGATGTGATAACAAGCTGTTTTATCATGTTTGTAATGTTACACATGCATTTCCAAACAAGTAGTAAGTCTTGTATTAAGGCGTTCAAAACAGCGTTTGCTGGCGCTGTAAGCGCTCTAAACAGTGTTTCTGAGCATAACTTGGAGCAAAAGTGCAACTTTTGAAGAATGAACTGAAAACTCATATTTTGTTCTAAAACAGTGTTTGGATGTGATAACAAGCTGTTTTATCATGTTTGTAATGTTACACATGCATTTCCTAACAAGTAGGTAAGGCTTGCATTAAGGCGTTCAAAACAGCGTTTGCTGGCGCTGTAAGCGCTCTAAACAGTGTTTCTGAGAATAACTTGGAGCAAAAGTGCAACTTTTGAAGAATGAACTGAAAACTCATATTTTGTTCTAAAACAGTGTTTGGATGTGATAACAAGCTGTTTTATCATGTTTGTAATGTTACACATGCATTTCCTAACAAGTAGGTAAGGCTTGCATTAAGGCGTTCAAAACAGCGTTTGCTGGCGCTGTAAGCGCTCTAAACAGTGTTTCTGAGCATAACTTGGAGCAAAAGTGCAACTTTTGAAGAATGAACTGAAAACTTATATTTTGTTCTAAAACAGTGTTTGGATGTGATAACAAGCTGTTTTATCATGTTTGTAATGTTACACATGCATTTCCATACAAGTAGTAAGGCTGGCATTAAGGCGTTCAAAACAGCGTTTGCTGGCGTTGTAAGAGCTCTAAACAGTGTTTCTGAGCATAACTTGTGGCAAAAGTGCAACTTTTGAAGAATGAACTGAAAACTCATATTTTGTTCTAAAACAGTGTTTGGATGTGATAACAAGCTGTTTTATCATGTTTGTAATGTTACACATGCATTTCCTAACAAGTAGTAAGGCTTGCATTAAGGCGTTCAAAACAGCGTTTGCTGGCGTTGTAAGAGCTCTAAACAGTGGTTTCTGAGCATAACTTGTGGCAAAAGTGCAACTTTTGAAGAATGAAAAGAAAACTCATATTTTGAATGAAAACAGTGTTTGGATGTGATAACAAGCTGTTTTATCATGTTTGTAATGTTACACATCCATTTTCTAACAAGTAGTAAGTCTTGCATTAAGGCGTTCAAAACAGCGTTTGCTGGCGCTGTAAGCGCTCTAAACAGTGTTTCTGAGCATAACTTGGAGCAAAAGTGCAACTTTTGAAGAATGAACTGAAAACTCATATTTTGTTCTAAAACAGTGTTTGGATGTGATAACAAGCTGTTTTATCATGTTTGTAATGTTACACATGCATTTCCAAACAAGTAGTAAGTCTTGTATTAAGGCGTTCAAAACAGCGTTTGCTGGCGCTGTAAGCGCTCTAAACAGTGTTTCTGAGCATAACTTGGAGCAAAAGTGCAACTTTTGAAGAATGAACTGAAAACTCATATTTTGTTCTAAAACAGTGTTTGGATGTGATAACAAGCTGTTTTATCATGTTTGTAATGTTACACATGCATTTCCTAACAAGTAGGTAAGGCTTGCATTAAGGCGTTCAAAACAGCGTTTGCTGGCGCTGTAAGCGCTCTAAACAGTGTTTCTGAGCATAACTTGGAGCAAAAGTGCAACTTTTGAAGAATGAACTGAAAACTCATATTTTGTTCTAAAACAGTGTTTGGATGTGATAACAAGCTGTTTTATCATGTTTGTAATGTTACACATGCATTTCCTAACAAGTAGGTAAGGCTTGCATTAAGGCGTTCAAAACAGCGTTTGCTGGCGTTGTAAGAGCTCTAAACAGTGTTTCTGAGCATAACTTGTGGCAAAAGTGCAACTTTTGAAGAATGAACTGAAAACTCATATTTTGTTCCAAAACAGTGTTTGGATGTGATAACAAGCTGTTTTATCATGTTTGTAATGTTACACATGCATTTCCTAACAAGTAGGTAAGGCTTGCATTAAGGCGTTCAAAACAGCGTTTGCTGGCGCTGTAAGCGCTCTAAACAGTGTTTCTGAGCATAACTTGGAGCAAAAGTGCAACTTTTGAAGAATGAACTGAAAACTCATATTTTGTTCTAAAACAGTGTTTGGATGTGATAACAAGCTGTTTTATCATGTTTGTAATGTTACACATGCATTTCCTAACAAGTAGGTAAGGCTTGCATTAAGGCGTTCAAAACAGCGTTTGCTGGCGTTGTAAGAGCTCTAAACAGTGTTTCTGAGCATAACTTGGAGCAAAAGTGCAACTTTTGAAGAATGAACTGAAAACTCATATTTTGTTCCAAAACAGTGTTTGGATGTGATAACAAGCTGTTTTATCATGTTTGTAATGTTACACATCCATTTTCTAACAAGTAGTAAGTCTTGCATTAAGGCGTTCAAAACAGCGTTTGCTGGCGTTGTAAGAGCTCTAAACAGTGTTTCTGAGCATAACTTGTGGCAAAAGTGCAACTTTTGAAGAATGAAAAGAAAACTCATATTTTGAATGAAAACAGTGTTTGGATGTGATAACAAGCTGTTTTATCATGTTTGTAATGTTACACATCCATTTTCTAACAAGTAGTAAGTCTTGCATTAAGGCGTTCAAAACAGCGTTTGCTGGCGCTGTAAGCGCTCTAAACAGTGTTTCTGAGCATAACTTGGAGCAAAAGTGCAACTTTTGAAGAATGAACTGAAAACTCATATTTTGTTCTAAAACAGTGTTTGGATGTGATAACAAGCTGTTTTATCATGTTTGTAATGTTACACATGCATTTCCTAACAAGTAGGTAAGGCTTGCATTAAGGCGTTCAAAACAGCGTTTGCTGGCGCTGTAAGCGCTCTAAACAGTGTTTCTGAGCATAACTTGGAGCAAAAGTGCAACTTTTGAAGAATGAACTGAAAACTCATATTTTGTTCTAAAACAGTGTTTGGATGTGATAACAAGCTGTTTTATCATGTTTGTAATGTTACACATGCATTTCCTAACAAGTAGGTAAGGCTTGCATTAAGGCGTTCAAAACAGCGTTTGCTGGCGTTGTAAGAGCTCTAAACAGTGTTTCTGAGCATAACTTGGAGCAAAAGTGCAACTTTTGAAGAATGAACTGAAAACTCATATTTTGTTCCAAAACAGTGTTTGGATGTGATAACAAGCTGTTTTATCATGTTTGTAATGTTACACATGCATTTCCTAACAAGTAGTAAGGCTTGCATTAAGGCGTTCAAAACAGTGTTTGCTGGCGTTGTAAGAGCTCTAAACAGTGTTTCTGAGCATAACTTGTGGCAAAAGTGCAACTTTTGAAGAATGAAAAGAAAACTCATATTTTGAATGAAAACAGTGTTTGGATGTGATAACAAGCTGTTTTATCATGTTTGTAATGTTACACATCCATTTTCTAACAAGTAGTAAGTCTTGCATTAAGGCGTTCAAAACAGCGTTTGCTGGCGCTGTAAGCGCTCTAAACAGTGTTTCTGAGCATAACTTGGAGCAAAAGTGCAACTTTTGAAGAATGAACTGAAAACTCATATTTTGTTCTAAAACAGTGTTTGGATGTGATAACAAGCTGTTTTATCATGTTTGTAATGTTACACATCCATTTTCTAACAAGTAGTAAGTCTTGCATTAAGGCGTTCAAAACAGCGTTTGCTGGCGCTGTAAGCGCTCTAAACAGTGTTTCTGAGCATAACTTGGAGCAAAAGTGCAACTTTTGAAGAATGAACTGAAAACTCATATTTTGTTCTAAAACAGTGTTTGGATGTGATAACAAGCTGTTTTATCATGTTTGTAATGTTACACATGCATTTCCTAACAAGTAGGTAAGGCTTGCATTAAGGCGTTCAAAACAGCGTTTGCTGGCGTTGTAAGAGCTCTAAACAGTGTTTCTGAGCATAACTTGGAGCAAAAGTGCAACTTTTGAAGAATGAACTGAAAACTCATATTTTGTTCCAAAACAGTGTTTGGATGTGATAACAAGCTGTTTTATCATGTTTGTAATGTTACACATCCATTTTCTAACAAGTAGTAAGTCTTGCATTAAGGCGTTCAAAACAGCGTTTGCTGGCGTTGTAAGAGCTCTAAACAGTGTTTCTGAGCATAACTTGTGGCAAAAGTGCAACTTTTGAAGAATGAAAAGAAAACTCATATTTTGAATGAAAACAGTGTTTGGATGTGATAACAAGCTGTTTTATCATGTTTGTAATGTTACACATCCATTTTCTAACAAGTAGTAAGTCTTGCATTAAGGCGTTCAAAACAGCGTTTGCTGGCGCTGTAAGCGCTCTAAACAGTGTTTCTGAGCATAACTTGGAGCAAAAGTGCAACTTTTGAAGAATGAACTGAAAACTCATATTTTGTTCTAAAACAGTGTTTGGATGTGATAACAAGCTGTTTTATCATGTTTGTAATGTTACACATGCATTTCCAAACAAGTAGTAAGTCTTGTATTAAGGCGTTCAAAACAGCGTTTGCTGGCGCTGTAAGCGCTCTAAACAGTGTTTCTGAGCATAACTTGGAGCAAAAGTGCAACTTTTGAAGAATGAACTGAAAACTCATATTTTGTTCTAAAACAGTGTTTGGATGTGATAACAAGCTGTTTTATCATGTTTGTAATGTTACACATGCATTTCCTAACAAGTAGGTAAGGCTTGCATTAAGGCGTTCAAAACAGCGTTTGCTGGCGTTGTAAGAGCTCTAAACAGTGTTTCTGAGCATAACTTGTGGCAAAAGTGCAACTTTTGAAGAATGAACTGAAAACTCATATTTTGTTCCAAAACAGTGTTTGGATGTGATAACAAGCTGTTTTATCATGTTTGTAATGTTACACATGCATTTCCTAACAAGTAGTAAGGCTTGCATTAAGGCGTTCAAAACAGCGTTTGCTGGCGTTGTAAGAGCTCTAAACAGTGTTTCTGAGCATAACTTGTGGCAAAAGTGCAACTTTTGAAGAATGAAAAGAAAACTCATATTTTGAATGAAAACAGTGTTTGGATGTGATAACAAGCTGTTTTATCATGTTTGTAATGTTACACATCCATTTTCTAACAAGTAGTAAGTCTTGCATTAAGGCGTTCAAAACAGCGTTTGCTGGCGCTGTAAGCGCTCTAAACAGTGTTTCTGAGCATAACTTGGAGCAAAAGTGCAACTTTTGAAGAATGAACTGAAAACTCATATTTTGTTCTAAAACAGTGTTTGGATGTGATAACAAGCTGTTTTATCATGTTTGTAATGTTACACATCCATTTTCTAACAAGTAGTAAGTCTTGCATTAAGGCGTTCAAAACAGCGTTTGCTGGCGCTGTAAGCGCTCTAAACAGTGTTTCTGAGCATAACTTGGAGCAAAAGTGCAACTTTTGAAGAATGAACTGAAAACTCATATTTTGTTCTAAAACAGTGTTTGGATGTGATAACAAGCTGTTTTATCATGTTTGTAATGTTACACATGCATTTCCTAACAAGTAGGTAAGGCTTGCATTAAGGCGTTCAAAACAGCGTTTGCTGGCGCTGTAAGCGCTCTAAACAGTGTTTCTGAGCATAACTTGGAGCAAAAGTGCAACTTTTGAAGAATGAACTGAAAACTCATATTTTGTTCTAAAACAGTGTTTGGATGTGATAACAAGCTGTTTTATCATGTTTGTAATGTTACACATGCATTTCCTAACAAGTAGGTAAGGCTTGCATTAAGGCGTTCAAAACAGCGTTTGCTGGCGTTGTAAGAGCTCTAAACAGTGTTTCTGAGCATAACTTGGAGCAAAAGTGCAACTTTTGAAGAATGAACTGAAAACTCATATTTTGTTCCAAAACAGTGTTTGGATGTGATAACAAGCTGTTTTATCATGTTTTGTAATGTTACACATGCATTTCCTAACAAGTAGTAAGGCTTGCATTAAGGCGTTCAAAACAGTGTTTGCTGGCGTTGTAAGAGCTCTAAACAGTGTTTCTGAGCATAACTTGTGGCAAAAGTGCAACTTTTGAAGAATGAAAAGAAAACTCATATTTTGAATGAAAACAGTGTTTGGATGTGATAACAAGCTGTTTTATCATGTTTGTAATGTTACACATCCATTTTCTAACAAGTAGTAAGTCTTGCATTAAGTCGTTCAAAACAGCGTTTGCTGGCGCTGTAAGCGCTCTAAACAGTGTTTCTGAGCATAACTTGGAGCAAAAGTGCAACTTTTGAAGAATGAACTGAAAACTCATATTTTGTTCCAAAACAGTGTTTGGATGTGATAACAAGCTGTTTTATCATGTTTGTAATGTTACACATCCATTTTCTAACAAGTAGTAAGTCTTGCATTAAGGCGTTCAAAACAGCGTTTGCTGGCGTTGTAAGAGCTCTAAACAGTGTTTCTGAGCATAACTTGTGGCAAAAGTGCAACTTTTGAAGAATGAAAAGAAAACTCATATTTTGAATGAAAACAGTGTTTGGATGTGATAACAAGCTGTTTTATCATGTTTGTAATGTTACACATCCATTTTCTAACAAGTAGTAAGTCTTGCATTAAGGCGTTCAAAACAGCGTTTGCTGGCGCTGTAAGCGCTCTAAACAGTGTTTCTGAGCATAACTTGGAGCAAAAGTGCAACTTTTGAAGAATGAACTGAAAACTCATATTTTGTTCTAAAACAGTGTTTGGATGTGATAACAAGCTGTTTTATCATGTTTGTAATGTTACACATCCATTTTCTAACAAGTAGTAAGTCTTGCATTAAGGCGTTCAAAACAGCGTTTGCTGGCGCTGTAAGCGCTCTAAACAGTGTTTCTGAGCATAACTTGGAGCAAAAGTGCAACTTTTGAAGAATGAACTGAAAACTCATATTTTGTTCTAAAACAGTGTTTGGATGTGATAACAAGCTGTTTTATCATGTTTGTAATGTTACACATGCATTTCCTAACAAGTAGGTAAGGCTTGCATTAAGGCGTTCAAAACAGCGTTTGCTGGCGCTGTAAGC
Organism: Brachyhypopomus gauderio; assembly: GCF_052324685.1. Lineage (NCBI taxonomy): Eukaryota > Metazoa > Chordata > Actinopteri > Gymnotiformes > Hypopomidae > Brachyhypopomus > Brachyhypopomus gauderio. The sequence continues at coordinate 325 of NW_027507327.1, read as the reverse complement.
GCTCTAAACAGTGTTTCTGAGCATAACTTGTGGCAAAAGTGCAACTTTTGAAGAATGAAAAGAAAACTCATATTTTGAATGAAAACAGTGTTTGGATGTGATAACAAGCTGTTTTATCATGTTTGTAATGTTACACATCCATTTTCTAACAAGTAGTAAGTCTTGCATTAAGGCGTTCAAAACAGCGTTTGCTGGCGCTGTAAGCGCTCTAAACAGTGTTTCTGAGCATAACTTGGAGCAAAAGTGCAACTTTTGAAGAATGAACTGAAAACTCATATTTTGTTCTAAAACAGTGTTTGGATGTGATAACAAGCTGTTTTATCAT